>NC_143568.1:78578863-78881893 GCF_054136105.1 Typopeltis vanoorti
GTATGATCTAGAACATTATCTAGAATTAATAAATAACTATTAAATTATTTAAGGAATTTACAACGTATAGTGGAATGTTAATTAAAAGAAACTACCTCCTATATTTACTATTCCATGAAGATGCCATCTTCATGGAACAATAAAAAATTGGTACCCCTTATCTGCTCCACCAAAGACCAACCACTTCCCCCTAGACCTACCTGGGGTATACCAGGTCCCTTGCAGCTGTAAACTGTCCTACTTTGCCAAAAAGTCCAGACAGCAAATGTCAGGATTTCGCAACACAAAGACTAAATCCGGTTTCACCAGTACAGTCACTCTGGACTTGCAGACCATGCTCTTGATATCCGCCACAGAATACGTTGGAAGAAAGCCACATTAATACACTGTAGCAAATTTAAATATGAAAGATTGTTCATGGAATCGGCCTCAGCTCTAAAAAAATACTTTCCAAACCCCAACAAATTTGGGTGCATGAGACTGCCCCAAGTTTGGGAAACTTGCATCTTGAGAACTTCAGCACACCAGCCAAGACAACCCAATATAGCCTGCTAGGTGACACCTATAGGACCCTAAGAGCAACAGTAGTTTTCTCTCTTCTGCTTTTTGTAGTGCCTGTGTGCATGAGTCATAGTTGTATCTTCCCATGAAGATGGCAATGTGACTTTGCCGAAATATAGTGGGTATTTATTAAAATTTCTTTTAATTAATATTCCAGTATACATTGTAAATTCCTTAAATAATTTAAGTCATGTTACCAATGTATAAGCCTATCTACAAGAATTAGAATTAATAAAATTTTAAATTCTGCATTTTCTTTCACACAATAGCTTTCTATTTCACTCACATAACAGTTGATTAAGGCATCTTCAAACAATTTTTGAGTCATCCAGTTTATATCCACCCACACTACACACTATACATAGATTTTAGCTTTTTGTGGGTAAATGTCCACTTGGGCATTTTTTTTCCCCAAAACACGCAGGTTTCATCCATATTAAATGTTTGCTGTGGCAAATAATTTTAAAATTTTAAATTCTACATTTTCTTTCACACAATAGCTTTCCATTTCACTCACATAACAGTTGATTAAGGCATCTTCAAACAATTTTTGAGTCATCCAGTTTATATCCACCCACACTACACACTATACATAGATTTTAGCTTTTTGGGTAAATGTCCACTTGGACATTTTTTTTTCCAAAACACGCAGGTTTCATCCATATTAAATGTTTGCTGTGGCAAATAATTTTCTTCCATAATAATTTTATCCATTTTCTCCACAAACTCCTTGGTAGCCTTCTCATCCACACTTGCAGATTCATCATATATTTTTACATTATGCAGTGCAAAATGCTGATTGAATCTCATGAACCAACAGAAAAAGGCATTGAATTCGTAGTCGTAATCAAGACCTGCTTTCTCCTTCAACATGTTGAAGGCACTTAGTGCCTTAGTAGTTAGGTCCTAGTGCTAAGGGATATGTGCTTTTGGTTCAGGTCCTCTATCCATGATGCAAGTAGCTTTTCCATATCACTAATATGACCTTGTCATTGCATCGTTGCTATCGTCGATTTAATGGAAGTAGATCCTTTCACAGCCTCTACGATTTTATCCTTATTTTTCAAAATGGTCATCACTGTAGAATGAGACCATCCGAAGTGATATGCGATCACATTCATGAGCTTACTAGCTTCATGTTGCTTTAAAACTTGCAACTTTATTTCAAGATCAATTGCTTGCCTCTTTTTCTGTTATTCTTCAATAGGTTTTTTGATTGGATATGTAGGAGGACAAGTTGCACAAAATATCGATAATTACACAAATAGCCTATTTCTCAAACACAAAATCAACAAAGGAACAAGACAAGGGTCGACTGCCGAGGGAGGTTGTCACCGAATGCGTTGTTGCTAGTGCATGATGCCAGTGCATTGTTGCTAAATTACAACCTTTTTACTTTATGCTCGCATGTGTCTTGTTTGAAAGTACGAGGGTGGTCTGAAATGTTCTCGGCCTAACAATGAAAAAAACGAATTTATAATTTCAAAATTATTTATATTTTTCATAATCTCCCTTAAGACTAATAAATGTCAGATGGAGCCAAATCTGGGGAATAGGATGGATGTTCCAACAATTCATAGTGCAGATCCCTCAATTTTCCCATTGCCAAAACACCTTTGTGGGCAGGTGCATTGTCCTGATGAAAGACGATTTTTTCCTTCTGCAACCCTGGTCTTTTCTCAGGAATTTTTTCGTCTGGTCTGGTTAAAAGATTGGAATAATATTCCCCAGTTATTGTTTTACCCTTTTCAAGATAATTAATAAACAAAATGCCTTTAGCATCCCAAAACACCAATGCCATGACCTTTCCTGCTGATGGAACCGACTTTCTCTTCTTTGGTGCTGAACAACCGGATTCTGTCCACTGTTTTGATTGTTATTTGGATTCTGTTGTGTAACGATGAATCCAAGTCTTATCTATAGTAATAAAGCGACACACAAAATCAGTTTTATTCTTGTTAAACAACAACGCTCCAAGCACTGTTCAGAGATTTTTATGCGAGTGCGTTTTTGATCTGCTGTGAGCAAGCACGGCACCTATCTTGTGCAAAGCTTTTTCATATGCAATTCTTCATGCAAAATATATCCTACATGTTCTTTTGAAATGCCTATAGTCTCAGCAATTTCATATGCTTTAACTTGCTTGTCATCCAATACCATATCATGCACTTGATCAATGATTTCTAGTGTTGTTACACTTTTTGGACGTCCTTCACGTGGATCATCTTCAAGGATGGTATGGCCATGTTTAAACTTGGCAGCCCATTTCTTAATTGTCGAAAATGAAGGAAGAGTGCCCATAAACTTTTATGAACTTCGAATGAATTTCTTTTGGCAGTAAACCTTCTTTTACAAAGAATTTTATGATAACTAATATTTAAGGAATTGACAGCGTATACTAGAAATATAGATTAAATAAACTTTAATATATACTTTCCGATATTTCGGCGAACGTCACGTTGCCATCTTCTTGGGAACTTACTACAAAGACACGTGCACACAAGTACTAATAACAGCAAATGAGACTGAAGCTAGGAAGCTAGCGTTTTCCTAAAGTCCTGATGGTGCCCCCTGGCGGGCTATATTGGTAGTTCTTGGCCTTTGGGCTGAAGTTATTCTGATAAAAGTTTCCCAAATTTGGGGCAGTCTCATGCATCCAAATTTGTTGAGGTTTGGCATGTTCCTAAGGGCCGAGGCTGATTCCATGAATAGTCTTTCATACTTGAACTTGCTGCGGTGTATTACTGTGGCTTTCTTCCATCTTATTCTGTGGCGAGTATCCAGAGCGTGGTCTGCAAGCACAGAGTGGCTGTACTGGTGAAATCAGATGTAATCCTTGTGTTCTGAGATTCTGATATTTGCTGTCCTGCCTGTTTGGCCAAAGTAGGACAGTTTACAGCTGCAAGGGACCTGATATACACCAGGTAGGTCTAGGGGAAGTGGTTGGTCTTTGGTGGAGCGGATAAGGGATGCCAGTTTTCTATGTGGTCTGTAACAAGTGGTCAAGTCATGTTTTTTTAAGATTTTATTGATTTTTTCCGAGGTGCCTCGGATGTAGGGAATGGTGATGGATTTAGAGTAATCTTTATTGTGAAGGGGAGGGGGTGGCAGGTTGTGGATAACTGGGTTAAGTATTTTTTGGAGGGGGTAGCCGTTGGCTGAGAAAGTGTCACGGATGTGATTTAGTTCGGTGGTTAAGGCTTGATCATTAGAACAGATTATTTTTGCCCTGTTGAATAATGTTTTAATAACTCCATATTGTTGTGAGGGGGGGGGGGGGATTGTTGGTGAATGTATCTGCCTGTATGGGTGGGTTTTCTATAAACTGAGAAAACCAAGGTTCCATCAGGTTGGCGGGTGAACTAGTGTGTCTAGGAAGGGGAGGTTATTGTTTTCCTCTTTTTCCAGGGTGAATTTGATTCTAGGGTGTTGGTTGTTTAAGTGTGTTAGGAAGGAGAGGAGTGAATCCGGGCCATGTGGCCAAATAGCGGAAACATCATTAACGTAGCGAAGCCATATGGTAGGTTTTTGTGGGGCTGAGTTTAAGGCTTTCTCTTCAAACGTCTCCATGAAGAAGTTGGCCAAGGGTGGGGAAAGTGGTGAACCCATGGCTGTCCCCTCTATCTGTTTGTAGAATTTTTCCTGCCAAACGAAATAGCCTGAGTTCATTGTAAACTGAAATAGGGCTGAGATATCGGGAGGAAATTTAGCTTGGATTGGCTCTAAGGTTTCTTTGAGGGGGACATTCGTGAATAGGGAGGAGACATCAAAACTGACCATTATGTCATTATGTTGGAGTGTAAGGTTTTCTATACTGGCTTTGAAATGGGCTGAGTTTTTTATGTGTGATGGTGTATTGCCTGCCAGTATAGTGTGAGAGCGCTTTGGCTAAATGCTTGGCTAGTTTGTAAGTGGGGGAATCAATGCCATCCACTATGGGACGTAATGGCACATTTTCTTTGTGTATTTTTGGGAGCCCATATATGCGGGGGGGGTCTAGAGTTATAGGGTTTTAGTCTGTTGGTAATCTCCACAGGCCAAGAAGTGACCTTCTTAAGGAGCCTATGGAGTTTTCTAATTTGTGAGTTGGTGGGATTGTAATCAATGGGGAGGTAAGTGGAACGATCTAATAATAAAGCCTTGAGCTTGCCTGTGTAATTATTAGATCGTTCCACTTACCTCCCCATATGGCAGGTAAGTGGAACGATCTAATAAACCTACCATATGGCTTCGCTACGTTGATGATGTTTTCGTTATTTGGCCACATGGCCCGGATTCACTCCTCTCCTTCCTAACACACTTAAACAACCAACACCCTAGAATCAAATTCACCCTGGAAAAAGAGGAAAACAATAACCTCCCCTTCCTAGACACACTAGTCACCCACCAACCTGATGGAACCTTGGTTTTCTCAGTTTATAGAAAACCCACCCATACAGGCAGATACATTCACCAACAATCTCACCACCCCCCTCACAACAATATGGAGTTATTAAAACATTATTCAACAGGGCAAAAATAATCTGTTCTAATGATCAAGCCCTAACCACCGAACTAAATCACATCCGTGACACTTTCTCAGCCAACGGCTACCCCCTCCAAAAAATCCAAAAAATACTTAACCCAGTTATCCACAACCCACCACCCCCTCCCCTTCACAATAAAGATTACTCTAAATCCATCACCATTCTCTACATCTGAGGACCTCGGAAAAAATCAATAAAATCTTAAAAAAACATGACTTGACCACTTGTTACAGACCACATAGAAAACTGGCATCCCTTATCCGCTCCACCAAAGACCAACCACTTCCCCTAGACCTACCTGGTGTATACCAGGTCCCTTGCAGCTGTAAACTGTCCTACTTTGGCCAAACAGGCAGGACAGCAAATATCAGAATCTCAGAACACAAGGATTACATCCGATTTCACCAGTACAGCCACTCTGTGCTTGCAGACCACGCTCTGGATACTCGCCACAGAATAAGATGGAAGAAAGCCACAGTAATACACCGCAGCAAGTTCAAGTATGAAAGACTATTCATGGAATCAGCCTCGGCCCTTAGGAACATGCCAAACCTCAACAAATTTGGATGCATGAGACTGCCCCAAATTTGGGAAAATCTTTTCAGACCACCCTTGTATAATCGAAAATGTTATTTATTCCCTTATGGGATCATGGATGTATCTTCGAATGGACTTAACTTGAGCAGACATAATTCGAGGAATGACTGTATATATATTTTACATACTAAAGTGCCACCCCATGCAGACTATTATGTTTCCTCAGATTGGACTGCAATAGATCCTTTTTGTAAACAACTTGTTCCACTTCATCTGACAGGTATGTTTAAGAATACATGGACTGAAGAGATCAAGGAGTCTTTTTAACCCCTTAACATACAAAAACATCTGTGACACGTCTTTTGTTTATTGCATCAAAATTGATTTTGAATTTTGGTTTCACATATAAATACAACCGAATATAGACACTAGACAATCTTGTGCCTATTTCCTTTCAGCCGAGAAAAGTTGCCAATGGCGTGTATCAGCTATTTCGTTTGCGTTTGCACAAATTCATTATTTTTCAAATAATGATGAATTTGATCCAGCAAATCACCCTCGCCCAAAACTCGCCCAAAAAATTGGCAGAAAAACGACCGCTTTCTGATTTTTAATTGGTACGTTAAGGGATTAAGAAGTAACTTCTTCCAGCAAAAGTATATAAATCTGCAGAATCTTACAATGGATGAGCTAAGCTTTATTATGCTATGTATTTTTTTTTATAGTTATTTATATTTTACATAATTTGGAAATGCTGATCTCTGAAAAAGGATCTTGACGGAGTTCCATGTTGGGTTTCACATTGATAAAATTCATCTTCCACTAAAGACATTCACAAACATTCATGCCCATTGGGTAATTTTAACCTACAGCCTATTATTTGAAAGGGTATGATATTTACCTAGCTAATTAGGGCAGCTTTGATATGTGCATTGAGGCATGATGCATTATCCTTCTGCTGGAAGTAACAGTTCCCAGGTAGCATGAAGAAATGCATCTAGTCACATGATTCAAAGATTCAAATGGTGGCTATGGCATTCAGAATGCTTTCTTGGTATCATATACTTAGATCTTTAGTGTCAAGGGACCTAACATGCCAAGAAAACATTCTGTACCACTTTACACTGCAAATGTTTCACACAAACAATCATCAAATTCCTGATATATATATATATATATATTTATAAAAATAAATTTAACTGACTAGAACCCGAGAAAGTATAACAAAAACCTTTAATACATCACAACTAGTTTCATCGGTGCTCCGACTTCTTCAGGTGAGAAATAAAAACATAAGATATAAAATAACACGGTAAAAAATGAACTTTACAGCTTAATAAAAAGCAGAATAGTAACAGTCATATTTGAATAGGTGACCGCGTGCTACCGTTCACATGAGTAGAATGTGTGCGACAGCTAATTTTTGAGCGCTAGTACTGGATTACTGCGCTATGGGAATCAGGCAAATTGTAGCTAAGATTATTGTTTAAATGTGAAGGGTCCAGAACTATTTCTTTTGATTCGATAATTCTTCTTTCGAATTCATCCTTGCAAATATATAAATTAGTAGTGCGTTCCCAATCAACTTGATGTGGCTGTTCTTCAAGGTTAGAGTTTGCCGAGAAAAGGACATGACTGGAAAGGGCGCTTGCTCGTGCTCTACTGTAGGAGATGTCACGTCTATGTTCCTCAAGACGAAGTGAAACAGATTTGTCTGTCTGGCCAAAATAAGGTCGACCACAGTTGCACACAACTTTATAAACACCAGGAAAATGCAGATGGTTGTGTTTTGGTTTTGGTCGACTCAGAAAAGAACGAAGTTTTGGCAGCGTAGTATAGTCGGTCTTTATGTTGAATTTTTTCAGAATCTTAGCTAGTTTTGGGGTAAGAGTGCTGATAAAAGGTAACTGTATATGAGTGAAAGGGTTGGAGTCATCTTCTTGTCGAGGATGTTGGCGTGGTCTCAAACGTTTAGTGATGTTACGAGACGAATATCCATTATTTAAGAAGGTGTTTTTCAGGAAGTTAAGCTCTGTTTGAAGGTCTTCTTCTGTGGAAATGAGACATCTTGCTCGATGGGCGAGGGTGGAGATGATGCCCAGTTTCTGAGGTGGGAAGTGATGAGAAGAACCATGTAAATATCTATCAGTGTGGGTGGTTTTTCGAAAAATTGAAAATTTAAGACAGTCAGGAAATCTACTGATCTTTAGATCCAAGAAGGGGAGAACGCCGTTAATCTCTAGTTCAGATGTGAATTTAATGTTTTGATGTTGGTTATTTAAATGGTTTAGGAAGTTTTGCAGTTCCTCTAAACTATGTCCCCAAATAAGGAAGACGTCATCAATGTAACGTAACCACAGTTTAGGTTTCAAAGTAGCTGAGGAAATAGCTTTCTCTTCAAAATCTTCTAGAAAAAAGTTAGCTAAGACTGGAGATAGAGGGCTGCCCATAGCTAAACCCTGAAGAAGTCGGAGCACCGATGAAACTAGTTGTGATGTATTAAAGGTTTTTGTTATACTTTCTCGGGTTCTAGTCAGTTAAATTTATTTTTATAAATGTATACATCCTGAGTAAATCCTAATTTCAACAATATATATATATATATATATATATATATATATATATCCAATCCCAAGAGGTGTACAGGATACTAAGATAACAATACATGAAAGTTTACATGATTACAGACTTTCTCATCATTATCAATTTCCTGATAATTACCTTCAAGGGGTGTTCAGACTATTATGACAGAAACCACATGATTAAATTTACATTATTATTAATCTCCCATCAACAATTTTCCTCAAAATTAGTCTATTACTTGTCAGCAGTTCGATATTGTCATATTTAACATTTTGTGCTTCTAAAGCACTTCTGACGGAATCAGTGGGTCTTTTTTCCTGTCATCTTGACATCAAACAACTATTTTGTTAATCTTTCCTCTCCCATTCTATTTAAGTGACCATAGCATTTTAGATTAGCTCTATTCATTTTTGAATGCAAACAATGTCATGTTTCTTCCTAATGTGTTCATTTTTCACATGATTCTGACATTGATGCCATCTGTTCAGGTCCCTGATTTTTCTAAGAACTCTGATATCTGTGGTCTCTAGTCTTTGATCAAGAGCTTTATTTCTAAAGAAACTCTCAGATCCATAACTTAAAACTGGTTTGAACGCGATCTTGTATACTACTAGTTTGGTGTCTTTAGCTAATTTCTCTCTTATTCCACATAAATTTATTCAGCTGGCTACCCACAATGCCAACTTTGCTTATTCTGTTGTCTGTTCCCAGATTTAACTTGCCATATTTGCACTGTGCCTAAATAGCTGAAATATTTTTACATGTTCTATAGGCTCTTCATCAGAATACAGCTGAAGCTTTGTATGTTCCTGCCTATTTTCATAATTTTAATATTTTTATTGCTGATTTTCATGCCAAAATTGCTACAGCTATTATTCAATTAGTTAGAGAATCCTGGAGACTTGTACTGGATGTATTTAGGAATTCATCACCATCTGCATAAAGTAAAGAACTAAGTTTGATATCTCCATTTCTTATATCAGATTTAATGCCACTTTCTTTCATAATGTGATGAATAATAGTGGAGATAATATGCATCCTTGTCTTATCCCTGATTTTGTATCAAACCATCAACCTGTATTTTTTGAATTCTAACTGCTGACTCACAACTTAAATGTAAACTTACAACCCATGATGGATAACATAAAGAAAAAGATTTATAACTTTAACATAAAGGGGGAAGAACAATTTGGTTTTATTTATTTTACTTTAAGTGTACAACTTCCCCTCCAGCAAAATTAAAGTGCTCTTTGTCATAAGCCAGCCATTCATGGTGCCCTTTTTAGTGAAAAGATTTCTGACCTCTGTTCTAAAGTCTTATCCATTCAGCTTATATCTGATGAATATTATCTTTTTATCGACTCAGACAGATTCACATTTGTTCACATTAAATTTTGAATACCACTTTCTTCCACCATTGTTATTTTAAGATTATCCTTTAAAGAACTTAGGTCATCCAAACATTTTACTGCTTTTGTTCAACCTTACATCATCAACAAATAGAGAAGGGTCAAAGATGTATAACTGAGAGGAGACCTCCACATAGCCTTTAAAGGAATGCGGAGAACCGACCAGGGCTTCTGACCTAATGTCCAATCCTCACCTTCTCGTGGTGCACCCTGTTGGGTATCTACATTGATACTGAACGAACGAGGATGAGCTGGCAATTTGGGATTTAGCCGACCAAATTGTATTCTTATTGGTTAAACCAAAATAAAAAAAATGATGGTACAACATAACAAAATTTCATGCCGGCTGGGGCGTCGCCCGGTTAAACAAGGCCCCGTTGTTTTCGCCAGGGAACCAGGGCGAACAGCGAAAAAGTCAGCTACTGGAACAAATCTGAAAACAAACCCCAACTCAACATCACCAGAGTTAAAGATCGGTACTATTAACGTAAGAAGCCTGAATGGCAAAGAAATGGAGCTAGCTGAGGAATTAGATAAGTATCAGATAGACATAATAGGGGTGACTGAAACAAAAAAGACCAAAACTGGTGAGATCTTTCTGAACAATAAATACAAAATGTTATATTCAGGCAATGACTATCAAGGAAAAGAAGGAGTAGCCATAGTATTCAACACAAAATACGAGGCTAATCTTCTTGAATGGCAGTCAGTCTCAAGTAGAGTAATGTGGGCAAATATGAGAATGGGGAACTGGACAATGAGACTTATTTGTGCCTATGGTCCCACAGAAGGTTCTACTAAGGTAGAAGTGGAGGTATTTTTTGACGCTTTAGAAAAAGCAACTGACACAATGAAAAAGGAAAAGTTGGTCCTTGTTGGGGATCTAAATAGCAGAGTAGGAAATGATTGTGAGACATACAAAAATATTTTGGGAAAATTTGGAGAAAAGAGCAAAGCTAATAATAATGGCAAATATCTGTTGTATTTCTGCTCAGGACATGGACTGGTTATTACTAACACCATGTCCCAACATAAAAATGTGCACAAATTCACATGGAGAGAAGAGGCTAGGAATAAGAAAAGTCTCATTGACTATGTTATTGTTGATAGTGATGTTTTCTCCCTGGTGCAGGACACCAGAGTGTACAGAGGATTTGAAATTGGAAGTGATCACTATTTAGTCTTGAGCAGGATAAAATTGAATTTCATATTGAAAAGAATAACATGTAAGAACGTTTTAAAGCGAATAAAAATTGAGTAGCTCTCAGATGTGAACTGTAGACTAAATACAGAAAGATTATTGTAAAGAAAATGAAAGAGTTTGAGAAGAGGAATCAAACCTTGGAGATTCAGTGGCAAGAATAACAGAAAACATTGATTGATTCTGCCAGAGAGGCACGTGGTGAGGTTGTGTGCAAGGATAAAAAAATCAGAACTCCCTGGTGGACACAGGAAGTTAAAGAGGCAGTGAAGAAAAGAAGAAAGCATATCAAAAGTTCCTGGCAAATAAGTCAGCTTTTACTCTTACAGAATACAGAGACAAATGTAAGAAAGCTAAACAGTGTGTAAAACTAGCTAAACAAAAGTCATGGGAGGACTTTGGCAAGAATATAGAAAATAAATATCAAGAAGGTGGCAAAATATTCTGGGGGTTGTTGAAGAAGCTTAGGAATGGAGGAAAGAGTGCTGTAAAAGGAGTTAGAGATGATAAAGGTGACATGAAAACAGGAGAAAAAGAAATCCTTGAAGTATGGAGTAATTACTTTGAAAAACTGCTAAATGAAACAAGCAGTGATGACAGCACAGTAATAAAAAACACTGACCAGGCATGCAGTCAGGAATACATATCCATACTTGAAGTAGAAAAAGCCATCAAAGGCTTGAAATGTGGAAAGACAGCAGGAGTAGATGATATTCAACCAGAAATGCTGAAGTATGGTGGTATAAAAGTCTTACAGTGGCTGCACTGCATAGTTCAGAGAGCCTGGACAGAGGGACGAATTCCTGATGATTGGAGTAGAGCACTCATGGTACCCATATATAAAAAAGGGAAATAAAACTGCATGTGAGAATTACAGAGGTATTTCCCTTCTGAGTGTTCCTGGCAAGATCTATGCGAGTATACTTGAGAAACGGTTGAGCAGAATTGTGGAAGAAAAGCTTGGTGAAGAACAAGCTGGATTCAGGCCAAATAGAGGCTGTCAGGATCAGATCTTCACTTTACGAGAAATAGTCGAGAAAGCATGGGAATACAACAAAGATCTGTATTTAAGTTTTGTCGATTTAGAAAAGGCATATGACAAGGTGCCAAGAGAGAAGCTATTCAATATGCTGCAGTTATATGGTGTCAATGGGGCATTATATCAAGCAATACTTAGTCTTTATTTGAGTTGTGAGTCAGCAGTTAGAATTGAAGGAAGTACAGGAAGATGGTTTAATGTTAAATCTGGTGTGAGACAAGGATGTACATTATCCCCTCTGTTATTCATTATTTATATGGATCACATTATGAAGAAAAGGTATTAAACCTGATATCAGAATTGGAGATGTTAATGTCTCTTTGCTTTATGCGGATGATGTTATACTTCTAAATAAATCCTCTTCAAGTCTGCAAGATTCTCTGACTAAATTGAATAACTGTTGTAATAGATATGGTATGAAGGTCAGCAATAAAAAGACAAAGACAATGAAAATAGGCAGAATCATTGAAAATGTCAACTGTGTTGTGAATAGAGAACCTGTGGAACAAGTAAAACATTTCAGCTACTTAGGTACGATTTTTACTTAAGATGGTAAATTAAATATAGAAATAGACAACAGAATCAGCAAAGCTGGTATGGTGGGAAGTCAATTGAATAAATTCATATGGAATAAGAGAGAAATTAGTTGGAACACTAAATTAGCTGTATACAAGACAGTGTTCAAACCAGTTTTAACTTATGGATCTGAGAGCTGGGTCAGAAGTAAAACACTTGACCAAAGACTAGAGACCGCAGATATGAGAGTCCTGAGAAAGATTAGAGGCGTGAACAGATGGCATCAATGGCAATATCATATTAAAAATGAGGATATTAGGAAAGAACTTGACATTGTCAGCATCCAGGAATGCGTTAGCAGAGCTAATCTCAGGTGGTATGGTCACTTAAACAAAATGGGTGCAGAAAGATTAGCAAAACAAATGTTTTCAGCCAGATTGGCAGGAAAACAACCCAGAGGAAGACCAAGATATAGGTGGATTGATACAGTACAAAGTGCCTTAGACGATAGAAATATAAGATCTGATAATGTTGGAGTCTTGACAAGCAACATACTGATTTGGAGGAAAATTGTAGATAGGAAGTTAGTAATGATGTAAATTTTTCATGTAGTACTGTCATATCCTGTACACCCCTTGAGGGTACATGGCAGGAATTTGATGATGATGATATTTGAATGTAGATCATTTATGTATGTATTAAACAACAGGGATTCTAATACCAAACTCTGTGGTACTTACTTCTAACACCCAAGCTATTTGAAAACTTTTCTAAACACCACTTCCTGTCATTTTTCAGGCAACCAATTTATTGCATATATTATATCCTGCTAATTATATCTGTTTTGGAGTATATGTTAATATAGAAATGCAAATCACTATTTGAGTTATCTGTTGACATTTTTCTTTTTTCAAATGAAAGTAGGTGGGCAGTAAATAGATAAATGAAAAACAATGTTAAATAAAGTATATAAACAGTGGCTGGAAGTTGGCTAGCATCAAGAAGTACAGTAGATATTTCTCTTATGCTCTGGATATAAAATTTAATCTTTTCTGCAAATATGTACTACAGTAAAGTTTACCATAGAAAGCAAAACAAAAAAAAAAATGTAAAAAATAATAATCCTCATTTACTTCAGCATACAATGATTTTTTAGTAAAAACACTTCTTATGAACTTTTTGCCTATGTAGCAGCATCTCCTTCACCTGGACCTCAAAGTTTGAGAGGTTACAACTTTGTTTTAGCCCTGCTTATTTAGCTTGAATGACTAATTTGGTCTATATTCATGCATAGTAATAAAAGTTGTTTATTTGACGAGTACAAAGGTTATTCTTTAAAATATATTTTTCTCTTCCATTTATTTTTGAATATATTTTAATGTGAAGCATAATGATTATTAATTACATGAAAGATTAGTAATCATTAATGAGAAGTTATGAATTATAATTAATTTTAAATTATAGTGAAGTTATCTTTTCTGTATAATAGATGTCAGCTTATTATGCAGAATTATAATTTCCTGTTACAGCTTAGGTATGGACTAGTTTTGGTTATAAAATACTACATATTAATAGTCTTGTTTTCCCTTTAAGGCTTCCAAAACACAGAAATCTTCCAAGTCAAATAACAATGTGAAAGAGTCAACACAGCCTACAAGATGTATCAAATCAGAGACAATCCCTTCACTTTTGCTACCTTTTAAGAGAGCTGAACTTAAGGTAATCAGTATTAAAGGTTTTTTTTTTTAAGACTCATTATATATATATATATATATATTGCATTAGAGATCATGAAATTTTTAGCTAATTTTGAGTATAGTACAATGCTGCAAGTTCAAAATTATTATGACTTTGGACTAATATCTGGATTTTTCTGGATGTGATATATTTGTGCAGACAAATAGGGAATTATGAAAGCAGCAGACAACTATGCAAATCCCATTATTGAAAATATCATGTGACAGTATGCTTACTGTGTTGAAAGCTACCTTCAAGGCTTAATGCTCATTTTTCAATCTTAATACAACCAACATTAATTATTTGTATCAGCTTTTCCACTATTCAGAATTGCGGTAATAGCACAGTATATGATTATAATCATAGTTACTGTATTTTGTTGATGGATGTTTCAAAAATTATTTAATAAAATATTTTTCTTTTTCTGGAGAGTGCATAGGTAATGATTAGTAATTGTTAAAAGAATTCAGTAATAACTTTCTTTAAAAAAACATTAGAACTGCATACTCATTGACAAGTCAAATTTCAGATTTGTGGGGGGGGGATTCAAAACCCACTCTGTTTTGAATGCATCCTACTGAAATGCAGGTTTACTCACACATTCTCCTTGGAATTAACTTGTGCTGCTAACTGTATTTTTATCAGTTAACGTAAGAATTTTAATACTAATCAACAAGTTACTTGGTGGATGCATGCTATTTATCCTAGTGATTAACTGCCACCATTTAACCTTTGTTGGTGGGAAACAATCTTAGTAATGTTAAAAATATTGCTTTTCTGCTCCCTCTCCCTCTCTCTGGCTGCACACAGAAAGAGAAAGAGACAATCACAATTGTAAAATTCATCTTGCAGATGACACTTGAGATTTGCATGAATTGTGGTTTAGAGCCAGTATTGTTTTGTCAGTGTGTTTTATAAAAATGTAATCTAGAGAGTATGTTTTTGCAAAATATTAATATATGTTCCAAGCACAAGATCAAATTGCAGCAGATATAGAATGACATAAGAGAAAGCAAAAAATCAGTTGACTATTGGGAAAAGTCTTTCACATAGGTGAAATAAACATAAAACACATTAAAGCAGTTTACACTTAGGCAGTTTTAAATGTGCCATTTATATCATTTAAATATGAGAAAGAAACAGTCTTTCTCATCAGCAGCATCAAGTTCCTGATATTGTATGATCAGGATATTATGATAATCCTAAATGACTAAATTTATGTTATTACTAATTTCCTATCAACAATTTTACTCCACATTAGAATATTATTGCTGAGACTAATATTGTCACATCTTATATTTTGATCTTCTAATTCACATCTAACTGCAACATTCCACCTAGATCATGCTTTTTCTTTGGTATTTTTCCCGACCTGCTTGCATAAAACACCTGCTTTGCTAACTTTTGCTGACTTTCCCATTCTGTTTAATTGTGACCATATCACCTTGAATTAGCTCTATTCTTGAATATTAAAGATGTCAAGTTCATTCTTAATATCTTTATTTATAAAGTGATGCCACAATCAATGCTATCTGTTCATCCTACGAATTTTTCTTAGAACTCTCATATCTGTTGTCTCTAGCCATTGATCAGTTGTTATATTTCTAGTCTACCTCTCAGATCTGTAAGTTAAAATTGGGTTAAAGACTTGCTACTTTAGTGTTGTGGCTAATTTCTTTCTCTTATGCCATATAAATTTATTTGTCTGGTTTTTCCACCATACCAGCTTTCTTTATTTTGTTTACTATGTTATTTTTAATTTGCCTCCTTCACTGAAAATTGTGTCTAAATAACTGAAATATGTTACTTGTTCTATGAGTTCTTCATTCAGGATGCAGTTGATGTTTTCAGTGTTCCTGACTATTTTCTCCCACCCCCCTTTTTTTATTGCCAATTTTTATGCCATTTTATTATATTGCTTTTCTGCTCTCTCTCTCTACCTTCACACAGAAAAGGAAAGAGACAATCACAATTGTAAATTCATCTTACAGATGACACTTGAGATTTGCATGAATTGTAGTTTTGCATGAATTAATCAATTTAGGTATGATTAATCCCTAAATAAATACAGACCAAGCATGACGGCTTGGTCTGTATTTATTTAGGGATATAACACAATCTGTACAAAATAAAGGAACTAAGTTTAATATCTCGGAAAGCAGCATTCAGATTAATATCAGTATTCGAGATATTAAACTTAGTCCTTTATTTTGTACAGATTGTGTTATATGTATCATAACATGATACATATAGGTGACGAATAAGGTGTGAATAGATAGTTTGCACCCTTGCTTTATGCCTGATTTTTACACCCAATGCCTCTCTCTCTCTCTACATCATTCAGTTTTAACTCGCCTACAGCCTTAATAGACAGTATATATAAAACTATATAATATGCAATTTACACTATATAATTGTAAAATTAGAGACAGTGTGCATCCTTGTCTTACACCTAATTTAACATCAAACCATTTTCCTATACCTTCAATTCTGTTTGTGGGCTTACACAATCAGTCAATAATTTTCTGCTCATATAACTTTAACATTTTGAAAAGTTTTTCTCTTGACATCTAGTTAATATGCCTTTTCCAGATTTACAGAATTTAAATGCAGGTAGTTCTCACTTTACAAAATCCCACTTTACGAATTTTTATTTTTACAAATTTTATGGATCGGAATTTTTATTTTAAATTGTGGACTGCGAAGCAATAGGGGTGTGGACAGGGAATTACAGTATGTAATGATCAGTTAGAACGATCCTCAGTCACTCACGAGTCTTTGTGACGCGAGTGTGTTATTCGTAGTTTATCTCAATTATACCTGATTTTTTTTGTTTTCTTAACTATAACCCTTTCATTTTTGCAACAATGTCAAAAAAGAAGCAATAGTGCAAAACCAGAAAATGAGCAAAAGAAATGAAGAAAAGCAATTATGTTAGAGATACGAAATTATTACCAGCCATCAAGTGGGTAACACTGTTAAAGCTCTTTCTGGGAAATTTCCCTTTGCTACTTCTACAGTTTGCACCATTTTAAAGGATAAAGAAAAATATTAGAAAGAAATAAAAAATGTGCAATCTTATGCAGTCTACATGGTTGCGTAATAAAGAAATAGGCAGTATAATTCCTCATATGGAAAAACTGTTAACTGCTTGGATAAGCGACCAAACTCAATGAAACAAGCCTATCATCTATGCAACGATTTGTACTAAGGCATTAGTTATTTTTAAAATGCTGGAAGACCAAAAAGGGGATGACTGCAAAGAGACTTTTGCTGCAAGTGGTGGATGGTTCGACCGCTATAAAAAGCAAACTGTTTGGCATAACATTAAAGTACAAGGTGAAGTTGCAAGCTGCAATTCCAAATGGAAGTTTTGGAAGGTGATGTTAATGAGCTGCTTCAATCTCACTCTATGGAACTCTCACCCATGATCTCCTTGAATTACAGGAACAAGAAAGAAATGAAGAGGAAAAAGACAAAGAAGGTAAGGAATATGAAGCTCCAACTCGGTTTTTCACTTTAAAAAGCCTAGAAGAAGCATTTAAACTTCTCGGAAAAAGCTCAAACAATCTTTGAATCACAAGATTCAGACTTTGAACAATTTAGTAAATTTTCCCATGAAATGAATAATGTTTCTGCTTGCTATCGAGCTATTTTGAACGAAAAGTCCACGAAGCAGATGACACTTGGGGCCTTCTTTGGAGGGAAAAAAAAAAAAATCCACCGAAGCTTCCTAATATATCTCCCACTACCTTGACGGCTGCTGATTCAGCCGGTGATATAGAAATGAGCTAATTTTTGAGCTAGTTAAATCTTTGGGCAGAGAAGTCTTTTCTTATAATTTAATATTCATTTTATATATTCCTTCTTACAAATGTAACTCTCGTTTATAGCATTATTTCTAAGGCAAATGAACTCCTGATTTATGAACGGTTGTCAGGAACCATTTAATTCATAAAGGCGGGAACTATCTGTATGTTTAGATCTTTGTTATATTATGCTGATTTCATAACAGTTTGTCTAAAAGTGAAAATCCGGTCTTGAACCCCCCCCCCCCCTGCCTGTTTGACCTTAATTCAGCATGTTCTTCCCCAAGTTTCTTTGCCTTTTCTCCAATATGTTTGCATAAATCTTTCTTGCAATGCTCATTAAAGAAATTCCTCTGTAAATTTCATGTTGAATTTTATTTTTTCTTAGAGTTTCCAAGGTTTGGTTCTTATTTTCCAACTGCCACTTTTCTTGAATGTTTGCCATTGAAAGCTGCTTGTCTATGATTCATTATTGGAACTTCATATATTCTTTTCAGTATGTTATTCATTTTTATCCATCTCAAAATGGTAAACACTTCCTTTTACAGATACTCTGTATACTCTTACATGCTGAACAATGATGAAGATATCACTATCAACAATAGCATAGTCAGTGAGACATTTTTTTTTTTTTTTTAATTTCTTGTGTTTTCTCTCCATGTCAGTTTGTGCACATGTGTATATTGGAGCATAGTATTAATAATGACTGGTCCTTGAGATTTGGACAGATATTCAACAGGTACCATTATCGTTAACTTTTCTCTTTTCTCCAGATTTTCCCAAAACATTTCTGTGCATCTGGTATTTATTTTCTAATCTGCTGTTTAGATTTCCAAAGAATCAGCTTTTCCTTTATGTTGATTACCTTCTCTAATGACTTGACAAACTCTTCCACTTAAAGTCCAATTTCCAATTTTGGAATTTTCTCACATCATTCTACTTGAAATTGTTTACTTTTCAAGAACATTTGTGTTTAGTGTTGGTGAATGCTGTTTAGTGTTGAATAATTTTTTTTATGAAGCCAAATTGTAATAGATAAGAAAATAATATAAAAAAACAAAATATATCACACATAACTTCAGCAAAAGCCTTCATGGTTGCTGACCAGTGTTGTGGTGTCATCATCTTCATCATTGTTAAAACTCTGTTCTCATGCATTTTAAAAATAATAATTTTGCATTTTTTTTGTACATAATTGCAGTTAAAAAAGTAAGAAATAGTAAACTACAAGTTTATATACTAATTATCACATAAAATTCTACCTTATGGTATTACTACATAACAAAGAATTAATCATTTAAATTTAAAAATTAATATCTTATAACAAAGCTTAGTACTTGATCAGTAGGTGATCACCTGATGAAGATTCATTAGATTATCATTTGCAAAGATAAATTGCGAGAATTTCTGTCATTTGTCCCATGAAAAAGAGATGTAGCTTTCAACTGCAATGTAAAATCTAATTTGCCAGTTACTGTTACTGCCATTCACAGTGTAGTGGACTTCCTTTTGGAGGAAAGAATGATTGATTTATTGGCTTCTGTTAAAACTAAAAACAACATAATAGAATGTGAATAAACGAAAATAACAGATATTGTTATATATACATACTGAAATTACAGAAATAGAAATAAATTCATTAGTTTTTATTTTAATTTTTTATTTTTAATAGTAGGAAGAGCAGGCATTGATTCCAAGTTTGGTGACATTGACTCAGAATTATGTCTATTAAATGTGTATATTCTCTGATTGGTTTGCTAATTTTATAAGATGAAAGTCACAGGTTTCTTGTGGGAGAGCTATACAACCTCTGTTCAAGACTAGTTAACTCATCTTCTTTTGATTAAATTAAAGATGCCAAGAAATTATATTCTTGCTTAATCCTTTATCCTAGTTTACACTTGGATAAAGGATTATAATTTCTTAGCATCTTTAATTTATCACCTTCTTTTGAAAAGCCTTTGTAAAGATTTCTTGTATTCTAGATGAGATTCAAATATAGATCTTTTTCACAGAGCATAGAAGCTATGCTGTGCATCTTTGCCTGATTTATTCTAGGAGTTTCAGAAGTCCTTAAAAAAGTATGGCAGCATTTAAAGATAACGCCTGAGTTGAAAACTTCACAGGCTCGAAGTTAAACGTTACATTAATTAAAATAATGTTTTAGGAGAGAAATTAAGGAAGGGCTTTTTGTGATGCTATGTGGAAAGTTCAGCTCAAATTTTTGTTGCATTTTAGAGTATGTTGAATATACATTAAACATTAGCATTAAATGCATTAAACATAGTAAAATCCTAGGAATTAGAGACATAGTTTATTGTAGCACAAGGTTTGCAATAGTGAATTTAGGGGAGACTCTTCCCACTCCATTCCCATGAAACAAAGGAAATGGTGGGAAAGAAAACAAAATAAATCCCTGGAAATCAAAAATAAATTGCAAGAATAAACTGAAAACTTTAGCACTTAGTGAATTTTATAATTAGTTACATCCATTTACAAACAGGAAGGAGACACATGGGAAGAAAGCTAGTCTTCTTTAACCATTCTGCATATGATTAGTCTGCCTTTGGAGAGAGGGGGGGGGGTGATTGACACATCTAGTGTGTCAATCACCCTCCTAAACAGAGATTTAATGATATATGGAAAATGACGGTCACATTTTCTGTTATGGAGTTTAATGTGACATATTACATTTTTCTTTTTTACTTTACCTAGAAATAACAATAGAAAATTGAAAAAACATCTCAGATAAGCATATCACAATAAAAGGTGAAATTAACAATGAAATAAAATGGAAGTTTCCTTGTAAACAATGTGCTTCATAGTAGACTGTTTCACTTAACAAAGGTGAGGTGGGGGAAGAGAGCTGTTTTCATTTCTCTTTCCTCCTTTTTATAGAAATAGAAATAGATAAAAAAGTAAAAATTTACCACAAATCTTTGTAATAATTGGTGTTGTAATCCTCAGCATTGAAATAGAATTAGGGCTGCTGCAGTAGAACTAGATGAAAAGATATAAGCAGATGAGTTGGAGATGGTAAGATACTGCAAGAGTTGGATTCAAACATAGCAGTGGAATAGATGAGACCATTAAGAGAATTAGCAGTGCCTATGACCTGCTTGTTCAACTTGAGACAGTTAACAATCATAAGGAGGGCAAGATAATTCTATTTTGCAAGGTTCGAGATTGGACTGAAACTACTAATTATAGATCAGTCAATTCATCAATTCCTTATATGAAATCATTGCTAAATAGACAAATCCCAGTATCATTAATATACAAGTTAAAAAATAATGCCTGAAGTTGAGAACCCTGTGGCACCCAACAGTTGTCCTTCTTTTCTAACACTTGGTACCTTCATACATTATTCCCTGTCAGTCAGCCACTCTGCTATATATTTCGCATATCCATATTACCAAATTTGTATGAAAACCTCCAGTATGGAAACCTGTTAAATGCCTTGCAAAGTCCAGCATGTCTGTTCTTATACAACTTTTCAGTTTCTCTGTTATAAAATGTGAGCAAACTGCTAAAGTAAAATCAATCTGAAATAGATCCAAGTTATCCTCTAGAGAGGATCAAGGTGCTTCTCCAACACCTTAGCTCTGTAGTGGTCACTAAGGTGTTGGAGAAGTTAATTGCATCTAGAGGTAGGTAATCAGCACCTTGATCCTCTCTAGAGGATAACTTGGCTCTCTTTCAGATTGATTTTGCTTTAGCAGTTTGCTCACATTTTATAACAGAGAAACTGAAAAGTTGTATAAGAACAGGCATGCTGGACTTTGCAAGGCAGTTAACAGGTTTCCATACTGGAGGTTTTCATACAAATTTGATGATATGGATATGCAAAATATATAGCAGAGTGGCTGACTGACAGGGAATAATGTATGAAGGTACCAAGTCTTAGAAAAGCAGGACAACTGTTGGGTGCCACATGGTTCTCAACTTCAGGCATTGTTTTTTTAACAACTTGTATATTAATGATACTGGGATTTGTCTATTTAGCAATGATTTCATATAATGAATTGATACCAGGTTGAGAAAGGTGATAGGGACATTTCCAGTGTTATACAGATTCCTTGCAGGAAAATTGCATTGATTCTGTACTACTAACTTTTTTTTTTGGGGGGGGGGGGATGACATAAATGTCAGTTCAATATTGCTAGCTGCAAAGTTATACATTGCAGACTGAGGATATAGCAGCCAGAGTGTTATATTAATGGTAGTTTGTTACAAGTGGTCAATGAAACAAGAGACCTGTGGAATGATTATAAACAGAGTTAAAGGGCCACATTGCTAAGTTAGTTAACTTATTACATTGAAGAGAATGCTGATTTGTAGAATTAAGGCAAGTTATTCTCCCACTCTACAAGGTTGATAAGACACCTCATCTTGACTACTGTGCTCCAATATGGTTGCCTGGTTCAGAGGAAGAGATGATTGAAAAGATCCAATGGAAGGTAACTAAGAGGATATCTGGTCCAGATGGAATTATGCATATGAGGATAGATTGAACAAAATGTGGTCTTTAAAGATTGGAATGGAAAAGAGATGATAGAAACATATTAGTTGGTAAGAGGGTCTTATAGTATAAATACAAGTGAGACTTTCCAGTACATGGCAGGTGGGATGGAAGAACTGGGAGTCATTCATCCTTGAAAACAGTAAATGTGTCTTTGTGAGCTGTAGTTTCTTGTTTTTTCTTCTTGTGTGGAATAGGCTACCAGTGAATGTTTTCAAAGATGTTAGTATTTAAGTATTGTGTGACCTGGAAAAGGTTCCTCCTCTCTCATCCAAGTCCCTTACTCTCAGGAGAAGCTTATTTAATAATGATATTTCATCTGTGGTTTTTATTAAAAATTCTGCCTAACTAGCTGCAATATTTTAGTTATTGTATATGCCTTAGGTTGAGAATGCAATTAATCTTTTCCATGTTCCTGCCTGTTTTCATAATTTTGCCTTTTTATTGCTGATTTTCATATAAAATTTGTCACAGCAGTTATTCATTTTAATTAGTTCTGATGACTATAGTTCATTTAATTAAGAGTATATCATCTGTATAATTTAGAGTTGAGTTGAATATGTCCAATTTTGATATTTTTTATTGCCAGTTTCCTTCATGATGTGATTGATATAGATTTGGACAGTGCAAAATTCTGACTGCTGATGTAGAATTTAAATATAGGCAATATATTGTCCATTTGCACCATATATTTGTAGTGTTTTGAACAGGTTTTCTCTTGGCACATTATCATAACTTTTTCAGATCCAAAATTTACATTTTTTTTTTTTTTTTTTTGCATTTCCCACAATTTTTTTATGTATTCATCTTGAAGTAAAAATCTGATCCTTATTTGGCTTAAACACAGCCTATTCCCCAAATTTCTCTTACACTTTCATTGCCTCTTCTTAATAAAATACCAGTAGAGAAATTAAATTCCTGTGCAATTCTCATATACTTTTTCATAATTGAGTATGAACAGTATAAAATTAACTGATTCATTCAGTTATATTTACAAATATTATATTATTATTGAATTTCACATGTAGTTTTTGCCTGCTAAATTTGTGCCGTTAGCTCAGTAGAAGAGGCATTTGTGTGCGGCACTTGACTGCACAAAGAAAGACATAAGTTCGAGTCTAGTCGTCGACTGGTGGAACATTTTCTAAGCCTTTTTTCGCCTGGTTCCTGAGTTAGCAAGCGGGTTTTTTCTCCCAGAAACTCAAGAAAATTGGCCGTTGAACCCACACTATTTTCAGGCATTAAAAATACTGTGTTAGGGACCATGAGATAGCAGCACTTGTTAGCCACTTTCTTCACTGCGTACCGATTAATTAGTGATAGCCTTGGACCAGCTATCTCTGATTGGCTACCAGTGGAGATTGAACAGCCCACTCGGTTTCCAAAAAGTTAGATAGGGCTAAAACGCCCTCGCCTACTCCTTATATGGGAACAAAAAGACATTAGCTGATTTTTTATTTATTTTTTATTTTTTTATAGCAGCCAAATGATAAAGGTAATTGTTTAACATTATTGCTTTAATCACCCCCCCCTCTCAAGTTTTCTAAGGAAATACTAGGATCTAAAGAAATCTCTCTCATATCATCACATGGCTGTGTAATATTTAATACTTAGGACTAGACAGCCAATCACAACAGAACTATCTTGATGTTTTATTGAATTGCTTCTCTTCTTTCAAGAAAATATAGATGAAAGTTTTGTTTTTTGTTTTGATATTTTGTATGTTACTTCAATCACTGTGGACACCATTTTGTTGACTATTGTTTACGTGGCTGTCAATCTGATACATCATTATTGTGCCACATTAGGCTTAAATGTGTGTTACTTTGGTACACACACATTGTAACAGCTAGGAACTGGTGTAGAAGTAAAGCATTCTACAGAAAAAGAAACAAGCAGGAAGTTTTTTTTTTTTTTCCCCTAGCATTTGAACTATTAAAAATAGACTTCGCTAATTTAATATTTGCAATATTTATAGTGAAAATCCTTCACTCCTGTCATCTGCAGATATTAAATTCATTGATAGTCATGCAGTGCAGATTGGTAAAATAGTAAATAAAGAGAATAGAGCCAGTATTGTTTCACAGTTATTTATTTAATAGAATTCACTGAAGTGAATTTCTTTATACTAAATGTTTATCCCATGTTAGTTGTTAAGAAATGCCTATGAAATTATGTTGTCAGTACATAAGCCATGATCACTTGTTTGAGTACATCAAGGCTATTTAATTTTTTCTTCTACCCTGGATGATATTCATATATTCAGTAAATAAACTCAAAGAACGATAGCATCTGTAGAAGCTGAAAAAGGCCTACTAGATTATTCTGAATCACTGTTGATGTACTTATTTTGTATTCTCTTGGTGCACTTTTTTTTGAAAATAACTTATGCACAAAAAGTAAGTATTTTATACATTCCAGTTTTGTTCTTTGGAAATAGCTGTTTTCCTTATTTATCTACTACTGTGTGGAAATTACCTCTTGACTAAGATGATTTTTTTTTACTATACTATACAGAGAAGAATAATTATTTTAAATAATTATTCATTAAAAAAAAAATCAATAATTTGTAGTGATCACTTCCCAGAACTTGGATATTATCATGCAGTCTAATCAGTTTATGTTCAGTTGATTTTGTATTGTTTCACATGTTTCAAGTAAAAAGATGATCAGATTTGAACTTGTTGGAATGAAGTTTTATCTTGTTCCAAAGAAAGAACTCTGTGCCTAGTGTCAATTGCATGAGAAGTAAGGCCAGACTCATCTGATTCCAAAAATGTAATATAGTCCTGATGTTCTTCAGTTCTAATCAAGACAGAATGGCCAATCTGTTCAATATAAGAAAGATGATATGTTCAGGCTACTTAATAGCTTGTTTGAAGGAAGCATATAGATTGAATTTATGAAAAAAATCCTTACTATTTGTTCTAAGGTTCCTTTAAGGTAGGGTATTGAAACTTTTTTCATATCAGATTGTAGAGTCTGGCAGAAGGATGATAATTATCAATAATTTTTTGAATGGTAGTTTTATTCTATCCATTACATATCCAATTGCTTTTAATTTTCTTCAGTTCATTTAACAAAAGGGGATCAGAAGAGCGGATTGTATGAGCTCCATGTACAAGACTTGATATACCTATTTTTTTTGTGATGAATGATGGTGGGAGGATGAGTCAATGTATCTGCCAGTAAAGGTTGGCTTCTGATAAAGTGAAAATTCAGCATTACCTGTGTGATTACAAATTATTAAGGTATTCAAAAAGGGTAGTTGGTTATTGTATTTATGTTCAGTTGTGAACTTGATACAGGAGTACAAGCAGTTCATTTTTTCTAGAAACTGAAGTAATTCTGGCTCAGTGTGGTACCAGACTACAAATATCTCATCGACAAAATGTAACCATATATGAGGCTAAGGAAAAAACTGTTAGTCAGTTCTTTTTTTTAGATGCTGCTGAAATAATCAGCTAAAGGCTGGTGAGATAAGACTGCCCATTGCTGTTTCTTCTATTTGTTTGAACAACTTATTATGCCATATAAAATAGCCTGTGTTGATGGTAAATTTAAATTGCTTGACTGTGTCAAGCAATTTAAATTTATGACTATCTAGGAAATCAGCTTGTAAAAACTGAAGATTCTCTTGTAGTGGTATGTTGGTGAATAGGGAGACTACATCAGAATAAACCATATTCTCATTATTAGACAGATGTAGATCTTTTATTTTCTCTTTAAGTCAAGATTGTTTTTGATATAAGAGCTGGTATGTCCAGTGAGATTCCAAAGATGGGGAGAGAGAAAGATGTTTTGCAAGGCAGTAAGTTGGGCAGCCAATACAGTCCACTATTGATTGTAGTAGCTTGCCATCCTTATGTGTTTTAGGAAGACCATAGAGATGAGGTGGATGGACATGATAAAATTGTAACTTCTCATCAGTAGTGGCATCCCACAATTGTACATTGTCTAATCATTTATTTAATTTATTGATTTGACTTTTTGTTGGATCCTTGGTGATATTCGTGACAACAGGGGAGTGAAGAGCTTGTACTTCTGAGAAGGGTATATTTAAAGGAGGTGGTTTTTTCTTTGTATAAAATTTAGGCAATCTCAAAATGTAATTTAAAATTCAATTACTTTTCAAAGTAATAATTATTTTAAATTTTTATCTATGCAACTTACTACAGTTGTATCTCTAAACTCCATGTAATATCATATACTTAAGCTGTGACCAAGACACGAGCTAATATATGCATGATTTATGACTCATTATTTTGATTCATCTTTCGAATGTTAATGGTATATCTCCCTGACAATGTCCATGTAACTTTGGATGAAATATATTGGAGTTTTTGAAGAAATTCCATATAATTTTTGTTGTAAGTCATGAAAGTTAGTTAAATATGTCTAGTGCACATGTTCCATTAAAGCTATTAATTAATGATGTTAAGTTGTTTTTTAATATCTTCATTTTTAACATGATTCTGCCATCTATTCACTCTCATGATTTTTCTCAGAGCTCTCATATCTTTATTCCTGCTGTTTTTATTCTGCTTCTTTTGTCTCATGGTTGACTTTACAAATATGTAAACATCTTTGATTTAATTAGATCATTAAAACACAGCTTTTTGCCTGTAGTTACTCAGCCATTATCATGGTAAAGTGATCTCAGAAAGTACTTAAATTGTGTCTGAGTGCTTAATGCTTGTCCCCTAGGTTTAGCTGGTGGCTAACTAAACAGTTTTGTTGCTGTTTATGGTAGAAAATGAATGACTTCATATCTTTGATAGTTTCTTGATCCAGATTTATTCAGATTGGGCATTATTCTTGTAGAACCAGCATACATATCACAAATACTTCCAGTTTGAATAAATGTAGATGAATAAATCCAAATAATTTCAGGCCACTCATTATTAATTTAACTTGAATATTTCACACCCTTACTCATTTCTGTGTAATGATTTGCTCTACTTGGATAATGCCTCAGAAAAAAAGAGAATGCCACTTTAATACCAATATAGGTAATATTGGTATTAAAGTGGTTATTTCTTTTTCCCTTTACTTTTATGTTGGAATCTATCATTAAATCTTCATAGTATTAAAAATTAAATAAATAAAATAGTAATTAAATAAAAACTTAGAACATCAAGTTTGAAAAAAAAAAAAAAGACACCAAAAATTCATTTTTGTTTGCGCTCTACAAAAAAGAAACTGCGGGTGTGTGTTTGGAGGGAGGATATAACAAAATTGGAGCCATGATTCAAAACAAAGAATTGGACAACAAGACTTATTTTGACCTGTGGTCCCCACCAGGTTTTGCTATGAAAGAAGTGGAAGAGTTGTTTGAGCCATTAGAAAAGCAGCTGAATAAAGAAAAAAAAAAAGGAAGCATTTGTTATTGTCATAATCTAAACAACAGATTAAACAAGATATAGAAATTTTCTGTGAAAACTTGAAGAAAAGACCAACTCTAGTAATCCTGGGGACTTGTTTGATTTCTGTTCAAGATGCTGATGAGTCATTACTGACGTTACGTTAAAATCTAAAAACTTGCATAAATTCACATGGCATAGAAGACAAGTCAAAAATTATTGACTGTGTTATTGTTGATAGTAATATCATCACAGTGATTCAAGATAAGAGTATGCAAGAGATATAAAATAGCAGGTAATTAAACATTCAAAAATCAAAAACTTGAAATGTTGAAAGCAGGAGCAGATGATATTTGATCAGAAATAGCCAAATGTTGTTATTATTAGACCTCTAGGAAGTCAAAGACTCCTTGAGAGAAGCCATACATCACCCACACCAGCTGTCATACCTTCTCTTAAACCCATTCATACCATATGTACTCACTACTTCAACAAGCAAACTGTTCTGCTCAATCTCGGTTCTATGGGAGAGAAATCTGACTCTTATTCCATATGAACTTAACTTCCATATATGGATGCCCCCTTGTTCTCTCCACACCTTTCATATAATGAAACGCAGGTTCGTCGATTGGTAGAGCCTCTGCTACTAATGGCTCAGTTAAGTAAGTTTGAGCGCGGTTAGTAGTTGGAAGGGGACCAATCGTTCGATGCTGTCGGCACACTCTCCCTCGATGAGTCTTTGGACTCCCTGGAGGTGTCAAAATAATAATAATAATAATAATAATAATTTTATCAAACGATATTGTATAGATCCTCTCCAAAGTTTATAGACCTCTATCATATTATTATTATTATTATGTGACATCTCCAAGAAGTCCAAAGACTCATCGAGGGAGAGTGTGGCAACATCATCGAACGATTGACCCCTTCCAACTACTAACTGCACTCAAACTTGCTTAACTTTTTGCTATTACCCCTCTTTCTTCTGCCTGCCAGTATCTGCAGTCCACAAACTCTCAGTTTATCCTTGTAATCAACATTCCATAATACCCAGATCATCTGTGCAATGCTTCTTTACGGCCTTTACCACAACCTCTTTATCTGTTTGGATAAACGGATAAAGGAACTGTGGCAACATCACAATTATCTTCTGAATTGTATTTGCAGTTTTGTGTTATGTGACCTTTGAACTTCAACTTTCTAAGCACCATAACTCCAAGATCTGTAGCCACATCAGTTATTACCCCGAGCATAATCCCACCAATGTAGTGTCATTGGATATCGCATCATGCCAAAGTGCAGAACTTTACACTTACTAACATTGAATTGGCATTATTATTTGCCTGCGCTTCCAGCCTATTCAAATCACCCTGTAAATGCTGTATATCTCAGTAGAAACACTGATTACTCTATCTGGCTTTGCATCAATGGCACACAGCTGAAGATCTCCAGTCAGTCCCTTTCCAATATCATGAATGTATAGATTATACACTGATAATGATATTGGAAATGTATAATTAATTATACATTAATTAATGGTACGAGGCGTTCAAAAAGTGACTGAACTTTTTAAATAGCACGCCTACCAGCCCAGAGAGCACTCTGTGGCTACTGAGCACACCTAGCATCAGGTTTTGACAAGAAACTGCCATTTGCCCTGTTCTTCTATGAGCATTAGTCGTCGAGTTACATCCGCTGTAGTGAGCACATGCTGTTCAATGGATTAGTGACAAAGTGACAATGAAAGAGATTGAAGAACAGTGTGTGTGTATGTGAAATTTTGCTGCAAACTTGGTAAACATTTTACAGAGACATTTCAATTGCTTAACCAAGTATATGGGGAGGACTGTGTGAGCAAAACGTAGTACTATGAGTGGTTTAAGCATCGATGGATGAGTTGATCAAAGATCAAGATGGTGTCGGTTGTGTTTTTTGATTGAAAAAGCATTGTCCATTATAAATTTGTACCATATGGTCAGATGGTAAACAAAGAGTTGTACCAGGAAGTTTTAGTGCATTTGAGGGCGCTGTGCACAGGAAAAGGCCTGAATTGTGGGAAAACCAGACTTGGATGTGGAACCACAACAACGCGACTCCTCATCCACAGTTATATGGCAAAACATCAGACATTTGTTGTGCCTCATCTACCCCTATTCTACGGACTTAGCCCCAACAGACTTTTTCCTGTTTCCCAAACTTAAAACCATTCCGAAAGGACATCATTTCCAAACCATAGAAGAGATTCAGGAAAATGTGATAAGAGAACTGGGCACATCACAGAAAGTGCATTCCAGGAAGCATTCCAACAATGGAAGAAACATTGGGAACGATGTATCGCCAGTAGAGGGGACTACTTTGAAGGGGACAGTGCTTAAGATGTTGTAAAATGAGGAATAAAGTCTTTATAGAAAAGTTTGGTCTTTTTTTGATCATGCCTTGTATATCATATATTAATAGATTAAACAACAATGGTCCAAAGGCTGATTCATGGAGTACACTGCTGGTCATTTTATTTTATAAATCTTTGCACTGAAATGCAGTGCTACATACTGTGTTCTAACAGAGCAAAGGCTGATGGCTCCAATAGGCCAGAAAGCTGAAGCCAAAATACATCAAGATCTTTTCCACACCAGTATGAGGTATTCTAGAAGTCATTTATTGGCAGCAATGCCACTCTACCAATGTGCCCTGCAAAGCTCTAAGTGACAAGATCTTAATGTCTACTGAAGTAATGCCTATAGAAATCAAGTCTTTGTAACTCTCATTGCACCATGAAGGGAGATGGTAGCACTAGTGAAATGAGGAGCTGCCCCAAACTCCTCTTCAATCTGTCAAGCAAGATCTATATTCTGCTCATAATGAGACCTTGTTTCTATGACTAACAACAAGTGAATGTGCAGTACCCACTATCTCTGCATCAATAACCCAAACTCTTTCATCCTTCTTTGCAATTAAATCGGGCTTTCTAATACCAGCTATAGTCCTATAGTGCAGTTCAACCACAGTTTTTCAACAGGTTATTTAATATGGAGATCACGGCATCATGTCACTTCACCCGAATACCATGAGTTCAAAAACAACATTGGGCAATATGAGAAAGGGTTTCACTGTAGCGACAATCTGCCCTACAACTTCTGTCACCTCTGCAACTTTCAGGTTGTGTGGGTCCTCATGGGCAGGGCATTGATCCTAGCCCTGATAGTCAATAAATTCATAACCAGATAGGAGTCTAGAACCTTCCTATTCCCATTGATACTGGGAAGCACTAGATTAGATCCATAAAGCAATGCACCATCGAATAATAAGGATGTAATTACAGAATTACACCCTTACTGAATGTTTCAGAAAATATTTATGTAAACATACTGGAGAAGAAGCTAATAAAAATCAAGAAAGAGAAACTTGAGAAGAACAACCTGTGTCCAGGCCAAATAGGGGTTGTCAAGATCAGATTTTCACTTAAGTAAACAATTGAGAAATAATGGGAATATAACATGATCTGCAAAAGGTAAATGATAAGGGCAAAAAGAAAAAGCTGTTTAAAATTCTGCACTTAGATGGTGTAAGTGGTACATTATACATAGCAATATATGGTCAGTATTAAGGTTGTAGGTCAGTTGCTAAATTAAGCAGTATACAGAAAGATGGTTTGTTGTAAAATCAAGTGAAAGACAAGTGCAAATTATCAGCGTTCTTATTTACATTGATGGAAAGTGGCATTCATCTGAATATCATTGAAGATATTTAATTTGGCTGTTTATTTTATGAAGATGATGTTATATTCCTAAATAAATGCAGGACAAAAGTCTTTCAGGATTGTTATGAAAATTGGCAATAAAAATACAAAAACCATGAAAATATGTAGCAGCAATGAAACATCAGTTGCATCCCAAATCGAAATATGTAGAGCAATTAAAATATTTCATATGTTTAGCCACAAATTTTAGTGAAGATGCCAAATTTATTAATTTTGGAAATAGACAACGGAATAAAGCTGGTATCAAAAATAAACCAAATCAGTTGAATAAAATTTTGTGGAATAGGAGAGAAATTAATCAAACCACTTAAGAATGTATGACTGTATTGCATTGTGACAAAAGTGACTAAAAGTAAGTATAAAATTTACATTAAAATTGCATTTCAAACAAACTTTAACTTGCACATCTGAAAGCTAGGTCAGAAATAATTATTATTATTATCTGAGACCTCTAGGGAGTCAAGGACTCATCGAAGGAGGCTATAAATCACCCACACCAGCTATCATACCTTCCCTTAAATTCGTTCACACTAGGTGTACTAACTACCCATAAAAGTAAACTATTCCACATACTCACTGCTCTGTAAGAGGAAAAATCTAGTTCTTACCCCTTTCTTGACTGCAAATAAATTTAACTTCCATGGATGTCCCCGTGTTCTCTCCCCACCTTCCATATAATGAAAAATTTCATCAGTTGATATCCTATAACATCCATTCAAAAGTTTATAGACCTCTATCATATCACCCCCTCTTTCTCCTGTTAAACTAGAGTCTGCAATCGACATACTCACAATCTGTCCCCATAATCTAAATCCCATAATTCAGATATAATCTTTGTAACTCTTCTTTGCACCCTTTCCACAGCTTCTTTATCCCCTTGGAACCTGGGAAACCAAATCTGCATGCAATAATCAAGGTGTGGTCTTATTAAAGCTCTATAAAAAGGCAAAATGACTTCCTTATCCTTACATGTCAAGGTTTGCTTTTTGCTTCAAGATTGCAATTAACCTCTGAGTTGTATTTGCAACTTTTGCTATGTGACCTTTGAACTTTAAATTCCCATCCACCAATACATCAAGATCCCTTGCCTCTTCAGTTTCTTGTGGCACAATCTCGCTAATATAATATGCCACTGGAACTTTAATCATGCCAAAGTGCATAACTTTACACTTACTAACATTAAATTGACAGCCATTTTCATTTGTCCAAATTTCCAATCTGTTCACATCATTTTGTAATTGCTGAATATCAGTAGCATCCCTGATTGCCTTGCCTATCTTTGCATCATCAGCAAACAATTGCACATCTGATGTTAGATCCTTCCTGATGTCATTAATGTATAGATTGAACAATAATGGCCCAAGGACTGAATCCTGATACACCACTGGTCATCTTAAATCTGGCAGATTCACACCCACTGTATACCACTTTTTCATCCCCTGATCCAAATCGGGAGTTTATATTCCAATCCCATATTCTCCAGTTTATGCAACAGCCTTTCGTGTGGTATCCTATCAAATGCCTTGGAAAAATCCAAACATTATCATAGTGTGTATCTATTCACTTTATCCAACTTGGCCATAACATTGTTATAAAATAGGAGCGAATTGCTAAAACATGACCTTACAAATTTTATCATGTTTTAGTAGATCATGTTTTAGCAAATTGCTAAAACATGATCTACCCATTTCTGTATGCGAGTTCTTACCAACTTCTCTAAAATCTTCACTACCACATCAGAGATACTGATAGGTCGGTAGTTAGACAAGACTCAGTTTTTTCACCACTCTTGTACAATGGAACTATCATACATTCTTTCCATTCCTGAGCTGAGACTCAAGTTATACAAACATGTGAAAGGTGTAGCCAATTTGGCTGAACATTCCTTTAGCAAACGAGCTGATATTCCATCTCCCTATAGACAAATTCTTATCCAGAGTATGCAACAGCTCTTCAACCTCATTTTCATGAATCTCTAACTCTTTCCAATGTAGCAGTAGCACTGTGCACCATGTTACATACACCTGGTTTATATATCTTAGCAAAGCGAACATTCATTAACTGAACAATCTCATTAGCTTCTGACACTCGATTACTATCTGCATTGAATAAAGTTATTTTCCACATTCATTCTTTCTTTTATTTGTGGCATAACGACAAAATTCTTTTGGATTGCCTTTAGCTTGCATGGCCAATTTCTTTTCATACTCCAATGTAGCTTTCCCTACAATATTCATTATTTTTTCTGGCCTGAGCTTTATATGTTTCACAACTCCTCTCACTCTTATTCTCACAATATTCTTTCCACATCATCTTCTTCTGGATTTCTTGCTTAATAAGGTTGGACATCCATTTCACTCCCAAACTATTTATTCTTCGAATACTAGGGATACATTCAGATAGCGCCTCATTTAAGCACTTTTTCAAAGATTTCCATGCATTGCTGACATATTTCCCATTAAGTAACTGATAACATGGGACTAAAGATGGTATTCTCCTAAGTTGATCATAATTTCTAGCTTTGTAGTTCAGTATGTAACCTGTTTTAATCGGAGCATCAGTACAATTAGGTACTTCCCAAGAAAGTACAATATGATTACTGTCACCAAGTGGCACTAATAAACCAGTAGATCAGAGATTAGAGACCACAGATGTGAGAGTGAACAGATGGCATCATTGGCAGAATATTAAAAATGAAGATATCAGAAGGCATCCTGACATTGTTGTCATTCAACACAGCTAATCTAAGGTGGTATGGTCCCTTTCACAGAGTGAAAACAAAAAATTAGCAAAATAGTTGTTTGATAACAGGAAAAGACCCGAAGGAAGACAAAAGACTCGGTGGAGTGCTCTTAGTAGCGCCTTAGATGACTGAAATATAAGATCTTACAATGTTGGTGCCCTGACTAATAACACACGAATATGGAGGAAAATTGTTGATAGGAAGCTAGTAATAATATAAATTTAATTATGTAGTAATGTTATATCATGTACACTCGTTGCAGGTGCATATCAGGAATTTGATGATGAGTAATAAAATTTTAATTTTAAAGCAGTGTACTAAATAATAAACAATAGCAGTGTTAAAAAAAAGAAAAAAGCTTTTTTAATCTCCTTAATAAATAAATTTGGCCTACTAAGTATCTTATTTAACCCAGCACTGACACAAATTTCAAAACTACAAAATAGGCTCTAATCACCTTATTCTCCCCTACTTTGCTACCACATCTCCCCCCCCACACACACACTTTATAGGGTTTCTAGCATGGTATTAATACTAGTGTCATCATTATTTTATGTGGTATTTGAAGCTTTCACTATCTAAAGGCTAAACTAAATTTCCTTACTATACCATATTTTCATTTCATATTCAGTATTATTTCATGTAAAAATAATAATCAGAATTTATTTATTAAGTGTGACTAAGTTTGATTAAACTATTAGTTTGTGCGATCTTTATATTTCCCTGCCACAATGTTCATATAAGTCAAAATTTTAAGGCTGCCAGTAAGTTCACTTCAGAACATGCGACTGCCTTGCACCATTCGCCAGATGGCATCATGACAGGTGGCAAAAAGGTAAGTACAAAATTTACATTAAAAAAAAAGTACTTGAATAGTAACAGTATAGGAAATAACAATAATGTCATATTAAAATAATTTTACACCATAATAAGAAAAGTGTTATCATTGGATCCAGATTTACCCATAGTTAAGCATATGCAAACAAAAGGTCATATAAAGGAGAGTAAAATAAGTATGAATTTGAATATGTATAAATGGATATGCATTTGGTGAAAAATTTATAAGTATCCTTTTTTAATAACCCAACACTTATCCATTTTTAATATGTCCCAATAAGTCAACAGGAATTTCATAAAGTGGTGCTGTACTGTGATTGGAGAAGACTTCCTTCATGTAAGAACCATTCAAAGAAAGAAAATGTCATTAAATAGTTAAAAAAGGAAGTTAAAACAACTTTAATTGTATGAAAAATGTAATTTATTACATTAATTTTGTTTACTAGAATGGCCCCTTATATGATACATATTCTTCTGTGTTTTTCTTCAAGTTAAAGAAGAAGGGGTATATCATCCAAGCGAGGTTACTACTGTGACAGATAGGGGACTGATGCGAGAACAGAGGTTGGATGAATTGGAGATTCTTAGGATATTGCAGTTTCTCCATGAATATGGCGATGAGATATCTGCTCACATTTTCTGAGAATGGTCTAGAGAACTGACATTCTCATAAAATTTAAGTCTCAACTCTGGAAGAGTCCCAAGGGAGCCGAAAGAGTGCAAAAGAAATCCTTGCATAAAGGAGCTTCTAAGACTGCAGTACTGGAAAAGTTGGTCAAATAGAAAATTCAGGAATTGGTGGATAGGAATACTATTCTCTGAGGGGCAGCAAGGCTTTGTGAAGAATTGATCATGCCTTAGTAATTTACAAACTTTTTATAACAGTGACGACTGAGTTGTCTACAGGGATTGGCTACACAATAATATTGCTGGATTTTGCAAAGGCATTTGACAGAATACTACATGGAACTCATTTATGCAGATTAGAACATGGGAATGGATATAAAACTGGTTATATGGATATGAGGCTGATGGACAAGATACTAAAAAAAGTAGTAAATGGAAGAACAGAATCGAGGAGAAAGCAGGTGATTAGTGATACACCACTACTGTTTAATTTGTAATAAATGATATAGGAAATCATTTGAAAGGAATATTCAGTTGTTTTCTGATGATGCAAAATTGGGTATGGTAATAATTAATCAAGGTGATATGGAGAGCTTGCAGGAAGATTTTAGTTGGCTGTCAATATGGGCAATAGATAATGGAAATCAATTTAATATGGAATAATGTAATATTATGTTATGCATATTGGGACAAATAGGTTGTAAGCTGTGTTCCACACTGATGGAACTATATCCAGGAAATGAGGCTAGAGATTTAGGAGTGGTAGTGGATAGTGTGTTAAAATTTAGAAGGCATATTGCTAAGGTTGCCAAGGTAACCCATAGGTTTACATGGTTATAGAAGAACACACCAACAAGCACAGATAAGGAAGTTGTTATTCCTCTTTATAATTCCTTGATACATCCACATTTGGATTACTGTGGTGAGGTCTCGTCACCTGGGTTGCTTAGGTATGATGAAGTCATTTAGTGAATCCAGTGGCAAGTGACCAAGATGGTGAGTGATCTGTGGAATGCCCCCTATGAGAATAGACCGAAGGTTTGTAGGTTGCAGAAGTTGGTTGATAGGGCAAAAAGGAATATGATAAAAATATTTAAGTTACTTAAAGGGTCTTATAGGATTGATGCAGGGGAAATGTTTCACCACTTGAACTAGAGGGAGCACAACAAGAGACATCCCTGCAAGTTGAGTGTGTGTGTGTGTGTGTGTGTGTGTGTGGTTACTAAGGGTGTGGGAACTAGATTTTTCTCTTGGAGAAGAGTGATGAATGAATGGAATTGGGTTGTCACAGAATGCTTTGTCTATTAATGGGTTCAAGGAGAGGTATGATATTGTGCAGATAGTTTGGGTCTCTCACAGTGAGTTTTTAGACTCCATTTCTTCTTATTGTTATTGTTGTACTGCCCATACAATAGTAACAATAAGAATAAAAGGAAGAATGATAGGAGTTACACATTCCAAGATTTTGTTTAGGAAGTTTTTTTAAATAAAAAATATTCCATTTTGTCCAGTCAAAATCCAATCAATTTTAGACTGGCAAAATCTACTTACCACATGAGTTGCAAATGTATACGTTCAGCCTTGTGTATATGCTATCCTTGTCTGTTAACTAGATATTTGCTCATTTTAAATGGTTAAGTAATTAAGTTCGATAATGGCTTAAATATTTTTTTATTAGAACAGCTCTTGTGATATATTGGCATTCAGTTAAAAAAACAGAAGAACTTTACATAGGTAATCATGTAATGTTATATACTTTAATAATAAGCTTTACAGTTTTGACAATACTTGACTTGCTTGTCATCTATAGGAGTGCATCATATAAACTAAATATGTACTGTCTTGGTGTTATCAAAATTCAGAGTTCTAGCAGATCAGCTATTATTACTAGTTTTCATATGCATCATGTTTTTAAAATTCGTGTTGATGTTGTATTTTATCCAAATTAAATAACTTATAAGAGAAATTTGGTGTAAAAAATCAACATACCAATGGAGAGAGGGAAAAAAAAATCCTCTAAAACAGTGGCAAATTCTCCATGCTTGCTGTGCAAGCTCATTAATTGAGAAAAAAGTACTATTTATTTGCTAATAAATGCATGCATTTATAAGCATTCCATTTAGGCTTTTATTTTTGTAGACAGAAGACGTCTTAAGCATGTGCTGCAATAATTGAGCTTTACGTTGTGTATCGAAGCCGTTGCTTGCTCGTCTAGTCAACACTACCTTGGCTTGCTCAGTTGTAGGAGCTTACAGGTCCTCGCAGCAGCACTGTGATTTCATGCACGTGCATAGCCATTTCATGTCGTCTCACTCTGTTGCTTAAACACAGGCCATACACAGTCAACGTGCTCTAGCCAGTGAGCTTCAGCAGCCTTTACAAGTGTGCCTGTTGCTTGGGAAAATTAAGTTACAACCAACTTTTTATGATGTTATTGATCAGTTCGTAAAGAAGAACCGTAGGGTAGAATTTGTATTCAAGTAGCAATTGAAAAATATAGAATATCATTTGTAAAATAAATGTTGTATTTGTATGATTAAATGTACATAAATTTCTAAATATATAGTTTTAAGTGGTCAGTACAGGTAACCCTCGTATAACGCGGTACTTATACAACGCGGTCTACAAATTGTAGTAACCCTTATTCAACACGGTACTTATACAACACGGTTTTGACAAAAACACAGTCTAGAAATTATAGTAACCCTTTATCTTTTCATATTTTTTCACTGCGCGACTTAAAAATCAAATTTTATCTTCATTAAATTTGTGTCTGCCCGTATCACGCAGGTAGTTATAAGTAGCGAATTCATATTAGGGGAAACATCCTTTAGCACGCATGCACATCAATTGTATGCCGTATAAAGTGTTTATTGTTGAAAATTGTCTTTGTTTACTGCCAGGAAAGCGCATTAAAAATCATAAGTGTGTTATCTCAAGCTGAGCACTTTATTTTCTGATGAGTTACATACATAATTAATATGTAATACTTTTTTATGTAAAAAAAAATTATTTTTATAGTAATGGCCACAAATTGCATTGAAAGGGAAAAAATGAATATCGAAAAGAAAAAAAAATTAAAATCACGGAACGGTTGAAAAATGGAGAAAAACTAGTTGTTATAAGGAACTTTGAATTTAAATGAATTAACAATTCAAACAATCAAACACAATGAACATAAAATCCGAGAAAGTGTTTATTGCTGGATCAACGGTAAGTGCAAAGCTCGTTGCTCGTGTACGCAATTTTCTAAGAGAAAAATGAAGAAATTTCTAATGATTTGGAAAGAAGATGCACTCAAAAGAAAATTCCTTTGGATGGAAATCTTATTAAACAAAAATCTCTTAAAGTTTATAAACATTTATAATGCAGACCAGGTGTTCAATGCTGATGAATCCCGGGTTATATTGGAAAAATATGCCAAAATGCACCTATATTTCGAAAAATGAAAGATCAGCTCCTGGATTCAAAGTTTCCAAAGACAGAATTACTCCACTGTTTTGTAGTAATGCATCAGGTGATTACATGACAAAACTAATGTTTATTAACCGATCGTCGTGCTATGAAAGAATTAAAATATGCATTTATTTTTATTTTGCCTAAAACATTTATGCATTACGTGCAATGAAGCTTAATTATAATTTGTAATTTTTATAATTTTATACTATCTATTTGTGTCATAGTTTGTTTTCTTAACTTACATGAATTACCTGAATTAAATAAAAATATATTTTTGTTGGATATGTCATTGTATTTTATATAATTTTTTTTTTAAAAGCCGTTTTCGGAACATAACCCTACTTTTCGTATGTGATCTGAGTCTCGCATGATGCGATTTATATAATGCAGCATTTCTATGGAACCTAACATCTGCATTATACGAGGGTTACCTGTAATTCATTATTCCGATAATCAGATTTCAATCACACCTCTCACTCTTTGAATGATAATAAGAGCAAACGTGAATTTCAAGACCAGCATTCGCCCCTGCTCTAAAAATAAGCAGGAAAACAGAAAGCAAGAGTTACATTCTTGCTGTAGAGCAGATAACACATTTTAGCTATTTAGGTATAATTTTTATTTAGAATGTGAATTAAATACGAGGGTGGTCTGAAAAGTTCTCTGCCTAACAATGAAAAAATGAATTTATAATTTCCAAATTATTTTTAGTTTTCAAAATAATCTCCCTTAAGACTAATACATTTATTCCAGCAATGGTGCAGTGCCATTATCCCATCCCTGTAGTGGTTTTCAGTAAGATCTGCAAAATACCCCTCTACAGCTGCAATTACCTTTTGATTCAAAGAAAAACGCTGACAAGCGGTGAACAATTTTAGTTTTGGGAAGAAATAGAAGTCAGAGGGGGAGCCAAATCTGGGGAATAGGGCAGATGTTCCAGCAATTCATAGTGCAGATCCCTTAATTTTCCCATTCCCAAAACACCTTTGTGGGCAGGTGCATTGTCCTGATGAAAGATTACTTTTTTCTTCTGCAAACCGGTTGTTTTCTCACGAATTTTTTTATCTAGTCTGGTTAAAAGATTGGAATAATATTCCCTGGTTATTGTTTTTCCCTTTTCAAGATAATTAATAAACAAAATGCCTTTAGCATCCCAAAACACCGATGCCATAAACTTTCCTGCTGATGGAACCGACTTTGTCTTCTTTGGTGCTGAGCAACCGGCTTCTGTCCACTGTTTTGACTGCTGTTTGGATTCTGGTGTGTAATGGTGAATCCAAGTCTCATCTGTAGTAATAAATCGACACAGAAAATCAGTTTTATTCTTGTTAAAATGCTCCAAGCACTGTTCAGAGATTTTCATGCGAGTGCATTTTTGATCTGCTGTGAGCAAGCGCAGCACCTATCTTTTGCAAAGAAAATGCAATTCTTCATGCAAAATATATCCTACACATTCTTTTGAAATGCCTATAGTCTCAGCAATTTCACACACTTTTACTTGCCGGTCATCCAATACCATATTGTGCACTTGATCAATGATTACTGGTGTAATCAAGGATGAAGGACATCCACTTTTTGGATCATCTTCAAGGCTGGTACGGCCACGTTTAAATTTGGCAGTCCATTTCTTAATTGTCGAAAACGAAGGAGGAAAGTGCCCATAAATTTTTATGAACTTCAAATGAATTTCTTTAGCTGTTAAACCTTCTTTTACAAAGAATTTTATAACTGCACGATATCAATTTTATCCATTTCAAGGGATACAGACAACACTTTTGCTTCAGACAGCTGTATTTGCAATTCTTCGTGCAAAATATATTCTGCACATTCTTTTGAAATGCCTATAGTCTCAACAATTTCGTGACTTGCAATTTCACATGGATGCTTATGATAGATGTACCAACTTAGGAAAAAAAAACTTCCGGCAGTGTTGCCATCTATGGTCTAATACGAGAACTTTTCAGACCACCCTCGTATATAAAGTGATAACAGAATGAATAGTACAAATTTGTTGTAGTTGATTATTATGGTGAACTTAGTTATACTGTCAGTTAATGTAAACAGCAAAATTATTATAATTTCATCACTATTTACGAATAATTAGAAAATTAAAAAATAATAATAAGTAAAAAAGAAGAAAAAATTCAACTAATTGGGAGAACAGGTCAAAAATTGGGACTCGGCTGCCTTAATCAAGAGAGTTCACAGTTATAAGAACTTAAAAAGTACTTGAGAATTTCAAGAATTTGGCTGACTTTTTACCTCGAAAGATTTCCTTAACGTGGATTGAACCCAACTTGGCAAAACAATGCCAAGAACTCTTATGGATTGTGAAGAACTACACAAGAATGTTTCTCTACATATTCCCAGCATTATATTTCATTCATAAGTTTAAAGGTACCAAACATTACAACAATAACAGCTTCATGTACATTTCATTCTGGTCTGATTGGCCAACTTGACTTGCCAGCCTGCCTAGCCAAGTGGTTAGCCTATCTGCTCCCATATAACATGAATCACATGATATGCATGGATGTCTTAGGAATGTCTCTAGGTGGATGATGAATTAAACTAATTGTGAGATTAACCGTGAAGCAGCTTGGGGTTGGGGGGGATCCAAGTTTGGTCTCTAGAGCAAAGTTTCCAGATTATCCACAGTACGGATACCAGTGTACTACAGGTTAACAGCCTTTCTTAAGTAACACAAAAAAAAATATATATTATATTACAGTATGTAAAACAGTGTGTTATATATGAGAATGATAGACAGGTTTGAAGAAGTGCTTCCATAATACTGTTGAAAGTATAATGTAGCATATGCCCTGTGGTGATAAAAAAAAAAAAAAAAAAAAAGACCTTGGTTCCATTTCTCATTATTGACAGGAACATGTCTCCAAAAATTAAAGGAATTTTTACTGAAAGTGAGTTATCCTGTTGAATATGGAGATGACAGAATTGTTTCTTTCTACAAACAGACAAACTGGACTAACATTCCCTCTAATTTTTGCCAGCCATTTGTGCATGATAAACATTTGATGTGCAAGTTTCCAGTCTCAAACTCAGTGTGCATGGTTGTCCATGCTCACAATGGTCAACATCACAAGTCCCAAATTCCTAATTTGAATATGCCTAAAATTGGTGACAGCATGTTTGTTAAAAGATTTTGTACATTGTTTGCTAAATATTTCTATAAGACCAACCTAAATGCTTACTCCTTCAGCTACTTGAATACTTCACATACGTGCAGTTTATAAACAAGTTATTACATTTGTCCAGCCACTCCAATTTAAATGGATTTGCAGTTCTTTTCTGCTTTAATTTTGACGTTCTTAGGGTGACATTTTTAGGGTTTGCACTATAAAACTGCTAATGTAATATTTTCGTATTAATGTTGCCTTTTTTTTGTCTAGTTGACTGCAAAATTGCAAGCATTAAATTGATTTGTTTAAATTCACTTGGCTTCAATAATCCATCACTCTTTGCACTAGTTCAAGTGACTTAATACACTCTAATTACTTTTAGCATGTGCTATACAGGCAAACTGACACTCTAAACAAATATGCTTCTGCAATTTCTGATTCCAGCTTGCCCACATGGCACATGCTAAAAGTAACTAATTAGTTTGTATTAAGTTAAAATGGGGGTAGAGTAATATTGGAGTGCCTTAGAGATATTAGACAAATGACTAAATAAAATCAGTGACAAGTATGATTTATCATATAATTTGTTTTTATAGTATGTTCAAAAATTACTGACTGTAAATTAAAAATTCTGAAAGCAAAAATTTTGTGTGTGCAATTACTAGCCATGCTCACTTCCTTTTTGACTGGTGTGTGCATGCACATGACTTAGAGAGAACATTGAACTGGGCTAAGAACATATAGCAAAATGACAATGAATATCACTTCATTGATTAAAGGACTGAGTCAAGAGAATTGCTTATAGGAAATTAAGAATATATTGGGAACTTGAACAAGGGTTAATGCTGGGAATCTGAATTTAGGAACCATGAAATAGAAGAATGTTTGCCAAGTGAATGGAACTGGGGACCAATGTGAGAATTCCATGTTAAGATCACCCCCACCCCCTTCATAACCAGATAGGATTCAAGGCACCAAGGAATCCAGTCATCTGAACTAGATTTATAGTGACCAAAAAAAAACATAATAACAGATAATACCAATCCTACAGAGAGAGTTTTTCCACTTGATTGGAAATTAAACTTGCTAAGAAATTATACTCTTGTTTAATCATTTATCGAAGTGTAAGCATAACAAGGCTGGTAATTATGAAAAGCTGAGGAGGCAACTTGGAGCTATAGCATGGAATGAAGTGTTAAGCTGGCGAGATAAATGCTGCATGGGAACTGACCAAAAGATATGTTGTTAAATATCTTTTGGTCAGTTCCCATGCAGCATTTATCGATGTCGAATGTATTCCGAAAGTCAAAAGACTGAATAAAGTAGTGTAAAATGGATGAATAAAGGGATTTAGCATGAAATTTAGAAGAAGAGGATACTGTGGAGGCAGTACAAAATGAGTAATGGTAACAATTAGTTGCATGAGGAGTGTAAAGAGCAGGCCAGGAAGTTGACTCAATTGGAAAGAACAGAAAAACTACAGTATGAACGGAAATTAGTAATTCAGGCCAAGAAAAACTCCAGAGTTTTTCGGATATGTGGCAAGTAGAAGGGAAAATGATTATGGTAAGATGATAAAAATGGTAGACTGGTGTAACTGCTGCAGAAGATATCATTGAGGTATTCAGTGAACAATTTATAAGTGTTTCATCCTCATCCAGGTGAAATCATGAAAAACTCAAGTGTAGAGGATATAGGAGAGGGTAGCTTAATTGTGAGTGAGCAGGAGGTGTTTGAGGAAATAATCTTGATGTCAATAAGGTGATAGGATTTTATGACATATCACCACGTATGTTAAGGGAATGTTCCAAGGAATTGACAGTAGCATTGCCATGCCTGTTTAATAAGAGTTACAACAGCACAAGTTCCAAGGGAGTGGAAAGAAGGTAAAATTGTTCCACTGCATAAAGGCTGTGCTACAAATTATAGGCCAATCTGTATATTTGGAGTTGTGGTTAAAGTACTGGAGAGATTGGTGAGAACTACAGTACAGAAATGGATTGATAACAGCATTGTCAATATGGGTTTTTTAAAGGGAGATAATTTTTTACTAACTTAAATATTATAACAAGGTGACAAATGTCACCTTGTTACGGTGGTATACTTAGATTTTGCAAAAGCTTCTGATAGACTGCCACACAAGGAATGGGATCGGATAAGAGACTAGTGAGTTGGATCATTGACTGGCTGTCAGATAGGTATCAGAAAGTTCTATATGGGGGTGCAGTGTCCCAAAGGAGGAGAGTCACTAGTGGTGTGCCGCAGGAGTCTGTATTGGCCATTGTTGTTCAATTTGTATATTAATAATATTGGGATGGGCTTAACTGATGATATGCAGCTGTTTGCAGATGATGCAAAATTGGGAAGAGCAATAAAAAGTCAAGCAGATGTTATGGCCTTACAGGAGGACTTGAATAGACTATGAATGGGCAGGTAATTGGAACTATTAGTTCAATGTTGCAAAGTGTAAGATTTTGAAATTTCGTATGCAACAATGGGATGTAAAGTATACACTTGATGGGGAAACTTTAAAGGAGGTAGGAGATGAGAGATCTGGGAGTGGTGGTGGACAAGTACCATATGAGGACTTGATAAGGCCTCATATGGATTACTATTCACATATTTGGTCACTGGGGTTTCATGGTGATAAGGATATGTTAGAAAGGGTCCAAACAAGATTCACAAAGGTGGTCTTTGGAATGTGAATACAGATTGAAAGAATGTAAGTTTTGCAAAGCCTTATGAATAGAGGAGGGGGGTGGGTATATGATTTAGACATAAGTTAGTTAAGGGTTGTTATCAGGTTGACATGGAAGAAATTTTTCCTAGAATGAGGGGAGAGGGAATAGAACAAGAGTCCATCCCTGGAAATTGTATAAGGAGAGTGTGAGCAGAGGAGTGAGGTGAAGATTCTTTGCACTGAGAGTAGATGTGGTTGGCGAGTGGAATGCATTACCCGAGTGTGTCGTGAATATATACACATTGAATCAGTTTAAGGCATCATTGGATGAGCTTTGTGTGTGATAGTGTGCACCTCCCATAATGAATCCCCAACTCCATGGAAGTCAGATGTTAATAATAATAATAATTTACATTCTAACCAAATGAAAAAAAAAAAATTACAACTATCCCTGATTCAGAGTATTTTAATAATAAGGTGATTCATCTTTTTGCTATTCTGTTTTAATTCAACCTTGGTATCTTCTTAGATCTGGCTCCCACTGATGAGACCTCAAAGGTTGATACTAGGCTGAATAGTGACTTTCCATTCCTTAATGCATAGCATTATTCACTTGCAAAATGAAGTGTGCTTTTCATTATGGGATACTAAAGTAATTGATTTGAGGTTATCAGCTTCTGTATATTACTATCATAGTAGTCACGAAACTGCTTCATGCACAAACTTTATTTACTTACACTTGGATAAAGGATTAAACAAGAATGTTTAATCAAGCATGTTTTCTTGGTAAGTATAAATTATCAATTCTGTATGTTCCATTATTAGGTTAACATGGAAGAATATTGTATTAATTAACATGTTAACCATTTAATGGAATGAAAACATTTCAAGAAATGGATTAAACTAATGCGTCTAGTATTTCATTTTTGTCACAGAGACTTCTTCAGTAATACAGTATAAATTGTATCATATACATAGGCATCACCAAACAGAGACCTAGCTAGGAGTGTCCTCTGTGGCTACTAATAGGAAGCCTTAGTTATCACGTAGGATGCTGTTAATCTCCAGTTATTAATGGTGAAACCAAGGTACCAGAACTATGTTTTATGAATTTTCATTCACTTTTGTTATGCTCCTAAATATCAGTTTAGCCTACAGAACATTTTTGCACTTGGAATGTATTGGTGCACTCAGGTCTTCCATCTAAAGAGCATCAACAATACTGACTGGGACCTGTGCCCAGCATAACCCACTGATTCCATGGATAATTATTTAGTCTCTCTAAGTAGTATGACTTTTATCAAAACAATTTAATAATCTGAATGCATCAACCCAGGTGTATCCTGGTCTTCCTTTGTCTTTTGCTTCAAACTCTTGATTTGCTAGTCTTTCATTTCCCATTCCTTGTTTGGTTTTTGGAATAGGGGAATTGGATTATTTAACCCTAGTATACTTATGGTACTAAATGTAAGATAGGTGTACAAAATTTTGTTGCTGGATTATAAATGCATTGTTGATATAGACAACTATATACATACTGTCTTTTATATCTGTGAGAATTTATAGCTACAGTTCTTAGATACTTTATAGCATTGATGCCATTTCTTCATTTCTCTCATTTTTCCTAGTCACTTTTTTACTTCTAAGTCTTTAATAATAAGTTCTTTATTAGCTGTTTTACTTCTAATTCACCTCTCACACTGGTCTGTTAAAAGTGGTTTTGAACCCTGCTGTGGTGGGTCTGAGCAAAATTGCAATTTCACATATTTGACGTAAATAAATTTTTCTCTGTTTGAATGTTGGGCACGTTGATCAGAAATAAACAGCCATAATTTAATATGGCTGATTTTTTGCACTTGGAATGTATTAACGGAACCCAGGTCTTCCATCTAAAGAGCATCATTACTGCCTACTGTATTTTTGTAAAAATAAAAATACATGAAATTAGGATACTGTGGTTGTATGACTTTTAAACATATTGGCACATAAGTAAATAAAAATAAAACATGATTCATTAAACTAGAAGTGATGTATAATACTCAGAATGGTACACAACTTAAAACTTATGAATTGTCTATTACTAGAAAGAAAGAGCTATATGGCTTCATTTCAGCAATGTAAAATTACATAAGCAAAGTAGATATTAGATCCAACATTATTTCAAAGCCGAATGTTTGTAGAAACTATGAAAATTTCCTAAGTTGACCTGAGAGCTTACGAGAATACAATCCTCAGTATCCCCAAGGTGCATTAGCCACTTAAGTCAAGTGGTATAAACTAAGGCAACTCTGGGATGCCAAGGATTGTATTCTCGTAAGCTCTCAGGTCAACTTATGAAAGTTTCATAGTTTCTACAAACATTCAGCTTTGAAATAATGTTGGATCTAATATCCACTTTGCCGATGTAATTATAAATTGTTTATTTCTGGTATTTTCCGTTTAATATTTTCACGTCAGGTTTACCGTGGATAGCAAACCCATGGATAAGGGGTGGGGACTATGGTAACTTGTAGCTTAGCCAAAATAATAAAATCCCAACTATCATTTACAGTATTTTTAATTTATCATAAAATTGCTTGGATAGACATTATTTCATTAGTTGGCATAAGTTTTCATAAACAACTTAATTTATAAACTATAAAATTTGTGATCTGCTGTTGCAGTCTACTATCACATCATTGGCATTTTCATCTTGTAGAAAGCAGAATTCTTCAGGTTAATAGTCAAGGTTGAAATGATGAAGTTGGATGAAAAAATGATGCATTAAAAGTTTGTTTCACTTCTTGTTTCCTAGAATCAGATTGATTCATCAATGCAAGTTTTACATTTCTTTTTCCAGATTCAGATCCATCTCATCTAAAATTGTTACAGCATTAAGATCTGCAGAGAGTTTCTTCATGTTAAATGTTTTTAACATGAAGCCAGGATGAATTTGCATGAAGTTTGTTCTCTTCATTAATTAATGAAGACTAGAATGAACTCATCACTGTATACAACGATAACATATCTTTTATATTATTGTCTACTACTTTAAAATCTGTTTAGTGTGATCCCTTACAATGACTTTTCTCATGTTTTTTTACGGTTAAATCAACACCTTCAAAATCCTAAACATAATTTGACAGGAGCGTCTTGTAGACTCCTTTCTTGTTTTTTCAATGTTTTTTGCATTTTCCATGCTGTGTTGCTTACATCATTCTTTCACATTTGTGGTTTCATTTGCTGTCTGGTGCATCAACATTTAGTTTCTGGATCTAAAGCCATTGAGAAACTAAGTTCTGATTGATTTTAAATGAATGAAAATGACGTTTCCAGTATTGCTTTATTGTCACAAGTTTACATATACTGTCAGCTACTTCTACATGTATTTTTCTCCTACATTGAGACGACATATTGGAGTACAAGTTTTATACCCTGTTGTCAAAATGATTTGACTGAATCCTTCATGGCCAACTCTATGTTATCATTGATGTTGAACTGATGGAAAAAAAACAGAGATCACTGGGTGCAAGATTCAGGCTGTAAGGTGGATGTTGGAGGATTTCCCAGTTGAATTGCTGAAGTAGTTGGTATATTGAGCAGCAATGTGTGATTGCACATTGTTATGAATTAAAAAGAGCTGAGGCAGCCTCATCTTTTGTTTCAGATAAACTGCCACAATTTTTTTGTGGAGCCACACAGTAAAAATATGCACTTGTTCTTTTTTCTTCAGGTATAAAGTCCATGAATAAAATGCTGTATCTGTCCCAAAACATAGTGGAAAGCATTTGCTTAAATTCCTTTGTCTTTGGAGATATGCTATGCCAATATTGCATTGATTGCTATTTACTCTAGTGTTATGTGAGAAATCCAGGTTTCATCTCATGTTGTAATGTGGTTCAAAAATTTTCACCTTCATCATGATACCATTCCAAAAAGTTCACTATGAATTTTATTTTTGTGATCATCTGTGAGCATTTTTGCTACTCATCGTGCACATAATTAGTGATGCTGTGTTCACCCACCCAGCACACAATCTCTTACTGTGTCCTCCCTTACTGTTCCATGAAATTTCATATAAAGATCAAGATATATGCAATTATATACTTATCCCAAAAATGGTGAATATTCTGATTTCTTGAATCTTTTCATTCACCTGGTTAATTAGTGTTGGGCAGACAGTTCAATTTCATCATGCACATTCATCCTCCCTTCACTCAACGTTCCCTCACTCATGGCATTTTCTCCATACATTTCACTGACTTACCAATAAATTTCAGCTTAGAAAACATTCTTCGCATTAAAAAATTTTATTGCTGATATCTTAACTGGCAGGACTTTCAATTTTCTTACTCAGTTTTATGGCACAATGGTTAACTTATAAACCCAGACTAAGAACTGATAGTATGTCTGCCTGGAATGATCCTGACTCCTCCCTGCATACCAGCCATTAGCTGCAATATCTCATTTATGTGTACACTGTATATGTATCCCTTACTGCTTTGTAGGTTTGTATCATATCTCTTCTTTTCTGTTCCTCAAACTTAGAAGACTATATATGCTCAATTCATACGTGCACTTCTATGTATAGATTGTCATCTTGGTTACCTGCTTCCTGATCTTTTTAACTATCTCCCCATCTCCTTGAATCTCCCATTTGCTGCTAACACACACACAAAAGGCAGCATAAAAACGAAACACGTAGATGGACATTTTTTTAACTCTCTTTCTCCCCATCTCCTTGGATGGTCTTAACCAAATACAGATACCGTAGATTCATCATAATTTAAAATAAAGATTGTATTTCTTTAAAATAAAGAAATACAATCTTTGCATCACTTTCAAGCCCCACTTAAAACCAGCTACCCTTATTGGATCCACTAAAGACTAACTCCCTCCTCCTTCTGAGTTCCAGGTGTATATACAGTTCATGTAAGTTGGCCTACTATGAACAGACAGGAAGATTAACTACCATTCGAATGGAAGGAAATAAAAAATACATCATCAGTCATGACTATGGTCAATCTGGCCTTGCCTTGCAGACCATGCTTTGGATACAGCTCACAGAATCATTTGGGAAAAGACCATCATGCTCCATTACAGTAAATTTAAGAGAGAAAGGCTGTTTTTAGAATCTGCTGTTGCTCTTTAAAATCAACCTAATTTAAATAAATATGGTTGCATAAAATTTCTCAAAATATAAGAAACAGTAATACTTTGAGATACCAGTTAATCCTAGGCCACTGACAGGTGTCCATAGAGGTCACCCCCATTAGTTAGGACTCTAGTCTTTTGTCCATGTGTTTGTTTTGTGCTGTGTGTGTGTGTGTGTGTGTGTGTGTGTGTGTGTGTGTGTGTGTGTGTGTGTGTGTGTGTGTGTGTGTGTGTGTGTGTTACGTCTCATTTTGTACTCCCTGATGATGTCTCTGTAACTGAGTGAAATGTTGGGAGTATTAGCTATTTTTAATAATTTCCTAGTGCTGTTTTCACTCTGTTAAACTTTTATCATAGGCATGATAATAAATTTTGCTCTGCCAAGAAAACAAAATGTGTCAAATGCCATGGAGATCATCCGGCTTACTCCCATGCATGCAAGTGGTGAAAGAATGGAAATGAAATACAAAAGATAAAAGAACGAACATATCATACCAGCATGCTAAGAGGTAGTTAAACATCATCACATCTCTACTAAAATCCTCTTATGCTATGAAGATGAGAAACATCAAAACCATCTCAAACATATTTCTACTCAGTCTGATAATTTTACCATGCCCAAACTTTATGCTCATGAATGTTTCTCTGTTGAGAGCGTCACTTGCACAACCTATGTTCTCACTCCTAAAACAACTCCAAAAATGATCCCTTTCTTATGAAGAAAATTATGGCTAGTGTTAAAACATTTCTTGAACCAATCCTATTATATAAACATGTTTTATCCCAACTTTGCAGGTTTTATCCCCTGGCCTATGTCTTTGGTGTTTCACTATGCTACCTACTTAAAAGCTATAATAAATTTAGTTTAATCTTTTATCCAAGTGTGAGCAAACAAAGTTTGCGCCTGAAAATATCTTGAGGACTGAGGCAAGGTGGTGCATCTGTTGACAGCTCATAGCAAAGGTGGACCATGCTCTCATTACTCCCTTGTCTTAGCATCTCCCACCGTGCAAAGCACATCTCCTTGTGGACATGTATAATGCTATGCATTAAGGGAAGGGCCACTACCCAGACCGGTTTCGACCTTTATTGAGGTCTCGTCAGTGGGAGGCAGACCCAGAAGTGGTGACACTAAGGCAGAAGCGCAATGGAGAGGTCATATTTACGTATACGAGTTGCCAACCTTATTATTAAAATACTCTGGATTTAGAGAAAGATGTTGGAAGTTTATTTAACTAAACTTCCAACATCTTTATCCAAGTGTGAGCAAACAAAGTTTGCTTACACTTGAATAAAGGATTAAATTAAATTTAGTATAGTCTAACCAAGTGCAAAATAAACTTCCAATACTTAAAAGCTAAGTTTCCTTTTTATGTATTTTATTAACAAAGTATATATATATATATTGTATATATATAAACACAATATATAGAATAAAATCATATATTAAAAAAAAATTGACTCTTCTACTCACTCACACATTCATAACCTTAAAACATTGGGTCTTCTGACATTAAATACAAAATGTTTGCAATGGCAGAAATTAACTTATTTTAGTCACTCAGATATAACAGCAAAATTGGCTAATCTTGTTCTATAAAATCAAAACATGTTCTTCATCAATTCTTAAGTTCTCTAAGAAAAACAGAAGCAACAGATTTCCTTACAATCAAAAAGAAAGTGATAACTCATACCTATATTTTGAAAATATGCTTTCAGAGGATAGTTCAAAATATATATTAAGTTTCTGTTTAAAGCAGACATTAAAAACATAAATAGTTTATCTTATAAGCTTCACTGAAACAGAAAACTATTTTGGAACATTCCTGCATGTTTACTTGATGGCTGTCGGTTCCCTAAACCGACAGCTGTCAAGTAAACATGCTTTAGGATTAGGTAGAGAATAGTTTCTACGTAATCTTTAGTCAAAAAACTAAGATTACAACATACTCATAACTTATTTTAACTGTATTGCAATACTCCCATTTAAGTGCCATCTCCTATCCAGGAGGTTGACTATCATGATGTAACTCATGGTTAACTATGGGTGTAATGACATGTGGTGAGGACCCTATCTCTTGCACAAATTGTCATAAGTATTCATGGGTGTAAATCGGTGTGTGTGTTCATGGATTTACAGCCAGTTAATAATAAACATCCTGTTTTTACTTTTTATATTTTAGTTGGTTTGGTGTTGTAATACCATTAAAAATAAGTTATGACATTCATCACCTAAGCTTGTCTCTTAGATTAAAATTACAGCAGTGATGATACATAAACTTCTCAGTAGGAACTTGAGTAATCAGAAATCCACAAAAAAAAGGGGGGGGGGAATATTCATTCCTTATATATTAAAGAAAATCATTCACAGCTCTCCCATTTCTTTTTATATCCGTAACATTTTTATGCTTTTCTCCCTCTATTAATGCATTCTCTCTCTCTCTCTCTCTCTCTCATGTTTATTGGCTGTTCATTTCATATCACAGCAGATCACACCCTGTGTTCTCTTATTTGTGATGTATGAATAACGTGGCAGATTGGATATGTTTCATAGCTTTTTAGTTTTTCAGGAAATGACAACATATACTAGAATGTTAATTAAAAACTTTAATCAATACCTTCCTGTATTTCAGCAATGTTACATGGCCATCTTCAGAGATCACAAAAGAATGATAAGTGCATGCAGGCAATAACACTAAGCAAATGAGACTGAAGAAAAGCAACTAAGTCGATCCTAGAGTCCTAAAGGTCCCTCCTAATGAGCTAAATTGGGTTGTCTTGGATGTTGGGATGATGTTCTTAGAATGCAAACTTCCCAAATTTGGAGCAATCTCATGCTTTATGTTTTTCTGTTTTTCAGAAAAGATTATTCCGGGAATCAGCCTCAGCTCTGAAAAACTTCCCAAACCTCAGCAAATTTGGGTATTTGCTGAGGTTTGGGAAGTTTTTCAGAGCTGAGGCTGATTCCATGAATAATCTTTCATACTTGTACTTGCTGTGGTGTAATAAAGTGGCTCGCTTCCAGCATATTCTGTGGTGGTGTCCAATGCATGATCAGCAGGTCCAGAGTGGCTGTATTGGTGAAACTGGATGTAGTCCTTGTTCGGATATCCTGATATTGGGTGTCCTGCCTGTTTGGCCATAGTAGGGCAGTTTGCAACTGCGAGGGACCTGGTATACTCCAGGTGAGTTTAGGGGAAGTGGCTGGTCTTTGGTGGAGCAGATAAGAGATGCCAATTTCTTATGATGGTGGTCGGAAAAGTTCTCGGCCTCGACCATAGATGGCAACACTATTGCAAGATTCTTTTTTTTTCTAAGTTGGTACATCTGTCATAAGCATCCATATGTAATTGCAAGTCATTCTATCAAGTAGTTTGTTTTATACAGCTGTCTGAAGCAAAAGTGTTGTCTGTATCCCTTGAAATGGATAAAATTGAGTATCGTGCAGTTATAAAATTCTTTGTAAAAGAAGGTTTAACGGCTAAAGAAATTCATTCGAAGTTCATAAAAGTTTATGGGCACTCTTCTCCTTCGTTTTCGACAATTAAGAAATGGGCTTCCGAGTTTAAACGTGGCCCTACCAGCCTTGAAGATGATCCATATGAAGGATCTAAAAAGTGTAACGACACCAGAAATCATTGATCAAGTGCACGATATTTTATTGGATGACTGGTGAGTCAAAGTGTGTGAAATTACTGAGACTGTAGGCATTTCAAAAGAACATGTAGGATATATTTTGCATGAAGAATTGCATATGAAAAAACTTTGCACAAGATAGGTGCCCTGCTTTCTCACAGATCAAAAACACGCTCGCATGAAAATCTCTGAACAGTGCTTGGAGTGTTGTTGTATAACAAGAATAAAACTGATTTTGTGTGTCAATTTATTACCAAAGATAAGTCTTGGATTCACCATTACACACCAGAATCCAAAGTCAAAATAATGGACAGAAGCCGGTTGCTCAGCACCAAAGTTAACAAAGTCGGTTCCACCATCAGGAAAGGTCATGGCATCGGTGTTTTGAGTTGCTAAAGGCATTTTGTTTATTAATTATCTTGAAAAGGGTAAAACAATAACCCGGGAATATTATTCCGATCTTTTAGCCAGACTAGACAAAAAAATTCATGAGAAAACACCCGGTTTGAAGAAGAAAAAAGTAATATTTTATCAGGACAATGCACCTGCCCACAAAGGTGTTTTGACAATGGGAAAATTAAGGGATCTGCGCTATGAATTGTTGGAACATCCACCCTATTCCCCAGATTTGGCTCCCTCTGACTTCTATCTGTTCCCAAAACTAAAACTCTTCCTCGCTTGTCAGCGTTTTTCTTTGAATCAAGAGGTGATTGCAGCTATAGAGGGGTATTTTGCAGATCTTGCCGAGAACCACTGCAGGGACAGGATAATGGCACTGGAGCATCGCTGGAATGAATGTATTAGTCTTAAAGGAGTTTACGTTGAAAAATAATTTTGAAATTATAAATTTGTTTTTTCATTGTTAGGCTGTGAACTTTTCAGACCGCTCTCGCATGTGGTTTGTAACTAGTTATTTGGTCATATTTTCTTATGATTTTTGTTAGTTTTTCAGGTGTACCCCGGATATAAGGAATGGTGATGGATTTAGAGTAATCACTGTTATGAAGGGAGATGGGAGAGGGGTTGTGGTTTATTGGTTTTAATATTTTTTGGATTTTCTGGGGGTTGTAGCCATTAGCTAAGAAGATGTTAAGGATATGGTTGAGTTCAGTAGTTAGGGCATTGTTATTTGAACTGATTAATTTTTTCCTTGTTATATAGGTTTTTATAATCCCATATTGTTGTGGGTGGGGGTGACTGCTGGTGAATGTTTCTACCTATATGTGTAGGTTTTGTGTAAACAGAGAAAGCCAGGGATCCATCAGGCTGGAGTGTAATCGGAGAGTCTAGGAAAGGGAGACTGTTGTTGTTTTCCTTTTCCAAGGTAAACTGGATCCTGGGGTGTTGTTTATTTAAGTATGTTGAGAAATTGTGGAATGTATCCAGGCCATGTGGCCAAATAGCAAACACATCATCTACGTAGCATAGCCAAACAGTGGGTTTATGTGGGGCAGTGTTTAAGGCTTTTCTTTCAAAGGTTTTCATAAAGAAGTTGGCCAGAGGTGGAGAGAGTAGAGAACCCATGGCTGTCCCTTCTATCTGTTTGTAGAATTTTCCTTGTCAAACGAAATAGCCTGAGATTATGGTGTACTGAAATAGGGTTGAGATATCGGGAGGAAATTTGGCGTGGATGAGGTCTAAGGGATCTTTGAGTAGGACATTGAATAAGAAGGAGACATCAAAACTGACCATTACGTCAGTGTGTTGGAGTAAGAGGTTTTCTATACTGGCTTTAAAGTGGGCTGAGTTTTTTGTTTGTGAAGGTGTGTTACCTATATATTGTGTGATTGGGAGCTAGTGGGATCATATTCTATAGGGAGGTAGGTAGACTAATCTAAGTAAAGAGGCAAGCTTATCTGAGCAGTCAGTTTGGTTTAGAACCACAGTGGCATTTTCCTTATGTACTTTAGTAATTATTATTTTACTGTTGTTTTTCATTTCTTGCAGAGCTTTGAATTCTTCTTTTGATAGGTTGCTTTTTAGTGTTTGGCTTGGGTAAGAACACTGGCTACATCCAGTCTGATATTGTTGGCAATGTGGTTGGGAAGGTTGTGGATACTACGTTCTACCTGTATCATTATTTCTTCAGAAGGGATCTTTTTCGGTGCTAAACTTTTTCAGTAAAACTAACAAAGATTCTAAGAAAATATGACCTCACAACTAGTTACAAACCACATAAGAAATTGGCATCTCTTATCTGCTCCACCAAAGACCAGCCACGTCCCCTAAACCTACCTGGAGTATATCAGGTCCCTTGCAGTTGCAAGCTGTCCTACTATGGCCGAACAGGCAGGACACCCAATATCAGGATATCCAAACACAAGGACTACATCCAGTTTCACCAATACAACTACTCAGGACTTGCTGACCATGCATTTGGACACCCACCACAGAATATGCTGGAAGTAAGCCACTTTATTACACCACAGCAAGTACAAGTATGAAAGATTATTCCTGGAATCAGCTTCAGCTCTTAAAACTTCCCAAACCTCAGCAAATTTGGGAAGTTTGCATTCTAGGAACATCAGCCCAACATTCAAGACAACCAAATTTAGCCTGCTAGGGGACAACTTTAGGATCTAGGATCAACTTGAATTGCCTTTCTTCAGTCTTATTTGCTTAGTGCCTGCATGCACTATCATTGTTTTGTAATCCCTGAAGATGACGATGTAACATTGTGAAAAATAGGAAGGTATTGATTAAAGTTTTTAATTAGTATACATTGTCATTATCTCAAAAATTAAAACCTATGTATAACCAACATATAAGTTTATCTATAAGAATTGGATTATTGGTTGTCTGAAGATTCTTTTTCACTTAATGACTATTAATGCACTCAGTATAAGAAAAAAACTTATACACGTATTTTAATTCCAGCAATATAGAAAGATATGTACATCTTGCCAGTTCTTGTTGTTGCTGCTTAATTGGAAAATTAATTCAACCAGTGACTTTAATCATGAGGCATGATTAGTCTTAAACAGCCTTGCTAGTCAACTAGTAATAGTGAAACTACAAGTACTGCTGCTCCTTTTTCTTAGTTGAATATTGTTTTAACAAATATAATTTTATCAACATAAGGATATTTTTATTCATATTTTATTCCAATTTTAATTAACTAACAAACTATATTTCATAAAACTCATATCAAGAAATTTATATATCTTTACACAAAGATATAACTGAAAAACTACCAGATACCCCCACAGTTGAAAAAATAGATACTTCTGTATCGACCAAAAAAGTAAATTAAACTCGCCAAATGTTGATCCTGACACATCAGATGATGTATTAAATATTTTTTCAGCAGAAGACATGGATCTGGCTATCCATACTCTCTAAATCAGTAGATAAATATAAACTGGACAAAAGTAGGTTCTCATCTTCTTGGAAGTTGTACAAGTCTATAAAACTGAAAGAATAGGTTAAATTTTTACCTCAAAACTGTCATAGATTCTGCCAAAATATTGATAATATCAAGGTTCTGCTGCAGAAACACAAACCCCTTCTGTTTTTGTGTGTGCAGGAAACATTTAAAACTCAGTGAGGACCCCATCTTAAGACATTTCACTGTTGATCATGAGGACAGAACTGGAGATAGGGCTGTTCGTGGTTGAGTCACTATCCTGATAGGCAGTCTTGCTCCTTTTCAATGGGTCCAGCTTAATATTGCTCTGGAAGCAGTAGCCATTTGTCTCCTCATTGGATTCCATTTACAATAAACTACCATTTATAGACAACAATGAGAAGGCAATTTGCTGTTGTGATAATTGAATGAGTGAAATACAGTTACATGGTGCTCTGCCATAAGTTGTTTGATACATGTAGGTCTGGTAATTTTAGGGTCTTTGTTTTGAAAGTCAGATAAATGGTAGATTACTGTATTTACTACCAAGTTTTTAGTTAAATGGGATTAACCTTGATAACCTTAAATTGCAACTGCATGAGCCCATACTACTTATGGGTAATTCCATTTATATATATATATATATATCTCGCACATAAGTGGTACAGGAACCTATAGCATATCAGTCCTGTGTGTGAGATATAGATAAGGGTTGAGAAAGAAGTAACTTATTGACATTGTTCTTAAACAACTCTTGGTTGAAATTGTTGGGAAATACATTCTGAGGACAGAGGTAGATGGAATAAATGAAGAAGAGAAGCAGATTCAATGAGTTTGCAGTTGTACTATAAAGGGATGTTGGACAGCTGCTGCTCGTTTTAACAGGCGTAACAGCAAGTGGAGGAATGATGTTTGGCAATTCACTGGAGCAGTGACCATGGAAGTACCTGTATAAGAGAGACAGAGCTGAAACTGTGTCTGTGAGATAGAGGTTGAAATGAGTCTGGATAGATTCAAGAATTTTTAAAGAGGGTTTAGGTGGACATTCCAAATGTGTGAACAGTTATCTGAGGATGTGCAGATTTGTATAGGGTTAGCAGCTGGGTGGGAGTAAAATAGCTTTTTGAGCAGAAAAAAATGACTAGTTAAGTTGAGGAAGCTATTGATGTACTTTCAGGACTTTTAGGATGCCTGAAGTACTTTCAGGTGCAAACTTTGTTTTTGCTAACACTTGGATAAAGGATAAAACCCAATATATAATTAGTAGCATAGCCAAGTGAAAAAACTTTCATAAACTTATCTCTAATCCAGAGAATTTTTTAATAATAGGGTGTGACACCCTTTGGTAACTCGTATAGATAAATATGACTTCTCCATTACTTCCACCTTAGTATCACCACCTCTGGGTCTGGTGCCCACTGATGAGACCTCAATAAAGGTCGAAACCAGTCTGGGTAGTATCCCTTTCCTTAATGCATAGCATTATACATGTCTGCAAGATGTGCTTTGCATTATGGGAGATACTAAGGCAAGTGATGAGAACTTATACCACCTTTACCATGAGTTTCCCCAATCCTGAAAGTACTTCAGGTGCAAACTTTGTTTTGCTAACACTTGGATAAAGCCCAATATATAATTAAAGAGTGCTATTGTCAGCAAAGCTATGGATAGGATTTGTAGTGATTAAGAGTAGATCATTTATGTATGAGAGAGAGAGAGAGAGAAGGGGGGGTGAGAAAACGGAGCCCTGAGGCACTCCTGCATTGGTGACAAAGCTTGATGATAGGGTGCCATCCACCATGACATGCAGTGAATGACCAGAGAGGAAGCTGGTTATCTGGTTTCAGAGGGTGGCAGGTAGACCAAAGATAGGCAGTTTGCAAAGCAGGCCTTGATGCCAAACATGATCGAAATCCTTGTAAATGTCAAGGTTGACAGTAAACGTTTCTCTGAACTTTTCCATGGCATGCATCCAGTTTTAAGTGAAGTAGGCTAAGATCCTCACTGGTAGTTGCTGATTATCTGGTGAGCTTCTAGGTCATGAAGAAATTGACCATTGATAACTTTCTTCATTATTTTGGAGAGGATTGAGGTGATGGCAGTTGGTCAGTACTTGGATGGTGCTTTTGTCTCCCTTTTTTTGGAATTGATTGGATATATGTCTCCATGAGTTGAGATAGGTGCCAACTGAGTACAGAATATTGAAGAGATATTAGAGGACAGGTGTTAACACTGGAGCACAATATTTGAGTATAATAGGAGAGATGCCATTGGGACCAGACGACTTTGTAGTGTTCAGGTTGTCCAATATTCTTATGTCTCGCTGCTGAATGGCCACAGGAGGCATTGGTGCTCAGTTGCTAGTATGGAAGAAGGTGATTTGCCTTTGCTGTCTGTAAGAGTTAAAGAGTGATGCGAGGTGGTCAGCTTTTTCTTTGAGTGCTTAACAGTGGTGCCATCTGGATGGTCAAGAAGTGGGAGCACAGGTAAACAGAAGGTGCATTTGATGGCTTTTGCTAAGGGCTACCATTTGGACAAGAGACGAGTTTTTGCTATTGGCCTTTATGAAGTTGGATTTGGATTTGCTAATAGTTGGTTTACATTTATTGCATACTTCTGCATAGGCTGAGTATGAATCTTGATTTCTTGATGTAGGCCACTTGCAGTAAGCTGAGTTTTTTCTTCAACTGCTTTCATATATCTTCTGTTGAATCAGGGCTTGGAAAGTGGACTGAAATTTTGGATGGAATGAAGGATGAATGCCTTCATGCCACTGTGGATGATTTCTGTGACTCCCTCAGTGCAAGTGTCTGGGTCAGAAGAACAGAAGCAATAGTCAAGCCATGGGAAAGAAGAGTAGTAGTTCTGGAGATCATCCCATTTTGTACCTTTGTAGTGCCAGAAGGCATGATATTGGGTGTGTTCTGTGAGACTGGAAACTTGCGCAAGATTGTGATCTAAGTTGCCAAGAGGAGAGGTAACCTCTATGGTGTGTCTGGTAGAACCTGTTAAAGATCAGTTGTAGGAAAGTGGAGGGGATTATTTGGAATTCGGGTAGGTAATTGCACAATTTGCATTAGATCAATGCTTATAGCAAAACAGGTAAAGGCTGTATATTGCACATCCCTGCCAATTCCATCCATCTGCACTAGATCTTACAATCTGCTCCCCTACCATTCTTCCACTGCACATGTGGAATGTTGAAGGGAACATATATGGAAGCAATAATTTTTCTGCAATTTTCACTCTCCTCACAGGAATCATGTTCTCCTACCCAAATGCATGTGTGGTACATTGACTAGGCTGACTGGAATACTTTTTCCCACCTTGCAAAACTTAATGCTCAAGCCATCAGTCAGCTAACTATCAATGAAGCAACGATGTATGTAATAGATTATATTGTTCGGACAGTAACAACCACATTTCCAAAGACTTAATCTCATTTTCTATTCTATTCAAAGCTTTGGTGGAATCCTAAGTGCCAAGCAGCCAAAAAGGATCAAGAAAGCATATGGAGTATATTTTCTTTGACACCCTGCCACATCAAATCTCATAGTTTACAAGTAGCCACTGGCAACTATAATTTTTCCACTTTCTGTTGCCCTGTTAATACAATTGCAGCAGTTGCCCAGCATCCCTTTACTACACAACTGCAAACACACAAACTTGCTTCTCCTTTCCCTGTTTTATTTCATCTAGTCCTGTCATCTGGAACACTTTCCTCATTGAAGTATTCCCAGACAACTACAACCTACCAAAAAAAAAAAAAAAAAAAAAAAAAAAAAAAAGTGATGGCATAGTGTTTCACATGCTTCAAAGGAATAGATGATCAAATTTAAATGTACTATTAGTATAACATCTTTTATCTGTTTTCATTGATGTGTCTATTGTCAATGGCACAAGAAGCAAATCTTGAACCCCCTTATTCTAGAAATCTTATGTCATTTTGGTGTTCTTCTGTTCTAATCTTAGCAGAATAACAAGTCTATCCACAAAGTTGACATAAATAAGGTACTTCATAGACAGCAGCTAAGGATAATCGAGGCAATTTATGATGATAGGAAAGAAGATAACTTTCATACTGGTTTGAAAGTATGTGGAGTATATTTTCTAGCCACCCTGCCATATGAAAGTAGCGTACAAATTGTATTTGCAGAGAATCTTTGCTGTTTGTTCAGAAGTCCATTTAAGGTAGTGTATGGAAATCCTCTATATCATATTGCAGTCTGGCTGAAGGATGTGAATTATCAGTTATTTTCTGGATGGTGGTTTCTTTATATCCATTAGACAACAAAGTATTTTATAATTTATTTAATTTTTTTGAAAGAAGGGCGTCCAAAGAACAAATTGTACATATTCTGTGTATAAGATGTTTAATAATATCTGTCTTATATGAAGGATTGTAATGTGAAGCTGGGTGGATATATCTGGTTATTTATTATTATTGTCATCATTTATTTTTTTTAAATTACATAACCATTGTTCCCTCTAAGCTGTATGTGCACATGTACACTAGTCAAAAAATGGAGCACGCACATCTAGTAACTGTGTGCACAAAATTTTTGCTTTCAGAATTTCTAATTTACACTCAGTAAATTTTGAATGTACTATAAAAGCAAATTATGTGATAAATCATGCTTGTCACTTATTTTATTTAGTAATTTCTGCATTGTCTCCATTCCAATATTACTCAAACCCATTCCAAATTGATGCACTGTAATTAATTATTTTTATTCTGCAGCATGTTGGTGAACTGACACTGATTCAAACAAGTTGCAGAAGCATATTTGTTCAGAGCGTACTTTCCAGACAGTAGTTACTTGAACGTTCACAGAGGTGATGGATTTTTGTAGCTATGCAGATTGAAGTGAATTAATATAGTGCTCACAGTTTTACAGGTTATAGCTACATGTAAAAAGGCAACATTAATATGAGAAATATTGCATTAGCACAACACTGAGTCTCAAACTAGAAACTTGCACACAAAATTTTTCATGCAATAATGGGGCCAGCAAAAATTAGAAAGAGCATTGTACACAATGGAACTTTAATAGTGTTGTCTCCTGTTTACTTAGCTGTGACTGAGACATGTGAAAGTATGACTTTGTTTTAATTATATTTTAATTAAGAGGAGTGTTCACATTTTGCTTGAACAGCTGAGGATGGTAATCTTTGGGGAAGGCAGAGTGGGGGAGACTGTCAAAGAACAGAAGTAGATGGAATGAAACAGGAGGTAGTTTAGTTGGTTTGGTGAGTTTCAAGATGAACTGTAAAAGGGTGTTGGTTAGCAATGGCTCTTGTTTTAATGATTTTGGAAGAGAGTAGAGGAATAATAGTGTCCAATTCAATAGAGCACTGTCCATGAAAGTATCTGTAAAAGAGGCACAAGGCAGAAACTGAACATCTATGAGAAAGGTTTTGTGTGAGAGGGATCATTAATTAGCTGAATTGCCCTCTTCTGGATAGAATCAAGCAATCTTAGAGAGGATTATGGGAGCAGTATTCCATGGCTTGGGCTTTGTATAGGGTTAGCAGCTGTGAGGGTGTGAAGTAGTGTCTTGTGCAAAAAAGTTCGATGTTTTTAGTGACTGCAGAAGCTGTAGTTGAAATATGGTTGTGCCAGGAAAGATCGGAGGTGCAGGTTAGTCCGAGAAGAAAAATCTGATTATGTTTGGATATCTCAGTTTTACTGAAAGTAAGGGGAGGAGGATGAGAGCTCTTTCTTGTGAAAGATCGGACAGAACTGAGTTTTGGTGACATTGAAATTTACGTTTGACCTTGCTCCACTGGGATATAGCTAGGAGATCTGAGTTCAGGTCTCTATTTGTGGTAGATCTTAAGGATTCCAATATTTAAGCGCTACAAGGTTTGTTGACGAAGGAGGAATGGAGTGTACTGTCATCGCGCAAAGCTATGGATAGGATTGGAAGTCTGTGAGAGCAGCTCATTTATATACAAGAGAAAGAGAGTGGGTGATTTCTCAGATTTCCCCTGCGTTAGTGGAAAAATCTGAGGGGAGTAAGGCGTACACCATGACATGAAGTGAGCAACCAGTGAGAAAGTTGGCAATCCAGTTGTAAAGTGTGAATGGCAGTTAAGTAGATCTGTGTGCAAAACCCAATCAAATGCCTTTGAAATGTCAAAAGCAAGCAAGTGAGTTTCTCCAAATTTTTCCATGGCTTGAGTCCAAAGGTGGGCGGTGAAAGCAAGAAATCAGCTGTAGATCATGAGTGGCAGAATCCATACTGCTGGTCACTGATTAGTTGATATGTCTCTAGGTCATTCAAGCCATGGAAAAATTGATTAGTAATTAATTAATTGGAGAAACTCGCTTGCTTGCCCTTGATATTTCAAAGGCATTTGATTGGGTTTGCACACAGATCTACTTAACTGCCATCCACATGGACCTGTTTCCATGCTGTAGGGTAGATGCCAGTTAGTTGAATAGGATAGATTGAAGAGGAGATACAGGATAGGTGTTAGTTCAATTTTTTAATATAAAGGTGGGATACCATCAGGACCAGATGCCTTGTTTGTGTTCAGGTTATTAAGGATTCTTTGGATTATTGTGTTAATATTTTGAGTGTTGTAACCAAATCTTTTGCTCCCTTCCTGAATGATGTTACAGATATATAGGAGTTATAATAAATTCTAATTTCCTTTGCATGTGTTAAAAAGTATCCTTGAATGTAATTTCATGTCTAGTGTAAAAGGCTTAGTTATTACATAAGCAAAGTGGGTACTAGATCCAACATTATTTCAAAGCCGAATGTTTGTAGAAACTATGAAAGTTTCGTAAGTTGACCTGAGAGCTTGGTTGGTTCTCTTCAGAGACCAGGCAGAAGAGAACCAACCAGTTCAAAACAGCTGTCTGGCCAGTGAAACCTTTATCAAATGCACTAATAAAAGGTGGATATATGGACGCTTCGGTAGCGCTCATGTCTTTTAAGTAGTGCAAGCTAAGGCAGCTTGGGGATGCTGAGTATTGTATTCTCATAAGTTCTCAGGACAACTTACGAAACTTTCATAGTTTCTCCAAACATTTGGCTTTGAAATGATGTTGGATCTAGTATCCACTTTGCCTATATAATTTTACATCGCTGAAATGAAGCCATATGGTTCTTCCTTTAGTAATAAAAGGCTTAGTTTTCTTAGAAAAAACTAAGCCTTGCAACAAGCTCATCACTAGTTTCCACCTGACATCATTATTACTACTTGCTGGTCGTGTATTCTGTAGGTTTTCCGAGTTCTTAATCTTTTTAGCTTTTTGTTCTTTCATTTTGTTTTATTATCATATTTCTATGTATATTTTATATTCTGCACTTTATACATTTTCACTCTTACACTGTTTTTGAGCCTGTTAAGTTCCATTACTAAATGAAATTTAAAAAAAAAAAAAATCCTTTAACGAACTTTAAAAGTTAAACAAATATGAACATTTTTACTTTAAGGAAATTCCGATATGTTTTTTGGTCAATATTCTCTTTAAAGTAATTTTATTTTTAATCTGTAATTTTAAGTATTGAAAATTTTAAGCCTTACAAGTTGGTTACAAGGACATTTCCTTTCCCAGTAAGCTTAGTTCTTTTGTATTACCAGATGTTACATTCCTGAGGTCATGTAATCACGACACATGCAACCTTCAGCATTGTGATGTTAAGAAAAATGGGAATCATGAGGGGTAAGAGGGGAATGTATAAGCATGTTTACAGAATACTTACATGTGCATTATCACTTATCTGCCTTCAAAGGATGTTAAGTGTGAAGGGTCACAAGATTATGAAAGTTGAATGTTAACCACTCCACAATAAAGTTTACTGATTCAATTGTCTTTTGGGCTGTATTATTAAAGAAAGAATATATTCATGATGAGAAACCTTTATGATAATGCATTAATAAATTGAAAATTATAAAACATCACATTAGTATATTATTTCAGAACACATTTTCCTTAATTTTAAATAATTGTAAAGAATGTTTATATAAACATTAACTGAATTCTAACATTAATTAACAAGAATGGAACCCTTCTTAAAAATGGCAATTTTCTTTAATATATATGCAGTCAAATTTGTATTCAGTATTTGAGTATGATACCATGTGCACAGATATGCAAATTTGCCATTAAGCTCTTTAATGTTCTGTGGTAAAATATAAAAATCTACAAAACTAAAACAGTACTTAATGTACAGATTTTTTTCCTTTATTAAAAAATTATCTGTAGCTCATTAAAAATTTGTTGGCCCTTTCTCCTCTAGGAATCCGTAACCTTTAATACTTACTGTTAGGAAGTCCTAACAATAAGTATTAACTTTATATTTAATACTTGTTCTAAGACAGTCTTAGTTGCTTCTGCATTCTCTCTCCTTATCACTCATGTAACTAGATCTCTGCACAGAAATCTTTGGCCTGACTTATACAGTTATTAACTCTTTATCCCTATTTGTCAGTGTTCTTTGCATTACAGCAGCGATTTTTGGGCTAACCTTTACAACTTTTGTAATGCATCCCTTGAACTTCAATTACCTATTAACCCTACTCCCAGATCCCTCACCTCCTCCACTCCTAGATCAAAGCTCCCCCAATGTAACGAACCTCATTCCATCTTTTCTAGCCAAAGTACGTGACTTTACACTTAGCATCATTGAGTGAGGTCCCCATATTTTGGCCCAAAGCGAACATGTCAGATTTTTTTGTAACAAGACATATTCCTGACATTACTCTTCCTATTTAGACATCATCAACAACTGAAAATTAAAACCTTGAACTATATCATTCATATATAAATTATAACTAGAACATAACCCCACTTACCTTTATTTTTGGGATATTGCACCCCATGCACAACTTTGTCTCCAACAGGGTTGGTTGGCTGATAAGAGTTGGAAGCCAGATGACACCTCCCCCCTCCCACCCTCAATAAAAAAAAAATTTTATAGAAGTAATACAGTTAGATAACACAAAACAATTATGGCATTGTTTTTGTACATAATGTTTTAAATGGTTCAAGTATTTCTGGTGAGGAGAGAAATGAGGTAAGAACAGAAAGTTGAATCTTCAGTTTAACATTCAACAGCTTATAAAAAATACTGATCATTGCAAAATTTCATTTATTTTAACATGCTGCAATTGAAGATCATGCAATATGCTGTATTCATGAAATCATGATTTATTTTGCATATATGCAGGGTGATTTTACCACCCTGTCATAAAGATGTATTCTATTTGTCAAAACTAATGAAAATGTCCTGATAAGCATGGGTCCAGAATCCCGAACATGAGATTCTGTATCCAAATGCTGACAGTTGCAAAGCAGATACACAGATCAGTGAAATTCACATGTCTGTAAACAACTAATTACAAGCAAGATTTGCTTGAAATTGAGTTCAATCTAATCAGTTCACCAAGTGACATTTGCAAATGTCACAAGCAAGTGACATTTGCTTGTAGTGAACCTATTCAGTCAAGACCACCACCACCACAGCAGTTCTCCATCAGCATATGGGCTGGTGTCTTTGAAGACAGATTAATAGGGCTGTATGTTTTGCTTACAGAATTTTTGTACTGTAACTTGTTGCAGAAACCTCGTTGAAAATATCTTTCACAATATACTTGATGACATTCTTGGTGTAGAGGATTAACATGTGGTTCATGCACAACAGAGCTCTGCCACACATATGTTAGGGCCAAGGGTATTTTGATCAAAAGTTTCCTGAAAGATGATTGAGATGGACAAGTTATATGGCCTCCTTGTTAACTTCACTTAAATGTAATGGATTTTCATCTGTGAGGCCATTTAAAATTATTCGTGCACTCTATCTCAGTGAGCAGTAATAATGAACTGGAGGAATATTTTTAATATGCATGCACTACCATCAGACACTAGCAAGGAAATTTCAAGCAGATTAAGCTGTTAGTGGTGATATGCCTCAGTGATTGCATAGCTGATTAGAGAGGTCATTTTGAACACCTAGTGTTGAGATACTAGAATGTTTTCTTTTTGCAAATTTCCAAGTGATTTATGCTTATTTCTTGACATTTTGCCTTATGTGTACCAGTAAACATGCTTTACTGGTAAATTTTTATTAGTTTTGAGGTGTAGAATATGCCTGAATCCCTAAAATGAAATGTGTCATTTTTAATTACTGAAATAAGACGAACCATTACTTTCATGACAGTTGTCTGTGAAAGTAGATTGTTGAGACAGTTCAGAAACACAAATTTTTTTTAATGAGAAATTTTGCAAACAAAAGAAAAAAGAAATGACATCCCATGAATATTGCCAGTTATGTAAAAATGAACATGAATAAATATAGAAAGATCATCATCAGCATTATCAAATTCCTACCATGTACCCTCAAGAGGTGTACAGGATATGATAGTACTACATGAAAAAATTATATCATTACTAACTTCCTATCTACAATTTTCCTCCAAATCAGTCTGCTACTTGTCAAGACTCCAACATTATCAGATCTTATATTTCTATCGTCTAAGGCACTTTGTACCGTATCAATCCACCTATATCTTGGTCTTCCTCTGGGTCATTTTGCTGCCAGCCTGGCAGAGAACACTTCTTTTGCTAATCTTTCTTCGCCCATTCTGTTTAAGTGACCATACCAACTGAGATTAGCTCTGCTAATGCATTCCTGGATGCTGACAATGTCTAATTCTTTCCTAATATCCTCGTTTTTAATATGATATTGCCATTGATGCCATCTGTTCATGCCTATAATCTTTCTCAGGACTTGCATATCTGCAGTCTCTAGTCTTTGGTCAAGTGTTTTACTTCTGACCCAGCTCTCAGATCCATAAGTTAAAACTTGTTTGAACACTGTCTTGTTTACATACAGCTAATTTAGTGTTCCGACTAATTTCTCTCTTATTCCATATGAATTTATTCAATTGACTTCCCACCATACCAGCTTTGCTGATTCTGTTGTCTATTTCTATATTTAATTTACCATCGTCAGTAAAAATCGTGCCTAAGTAGCTGAAATGTTACTTGTTCCACAGGTTCTCCAGTCACAACACAGTTGACATTTTCAACGATTCTACCTATTTTCATTGTCTTTGTCTTTTTATTGCTGACCTTCATATACCATATCTATTACAATAGCTATTCAATTTAGTCAGAGAATCTTGCAGACTTGTAGCAGATTTATTTAGAAGTATAACATCATCCGCATAAAGCAAAGAGCTGACATTGACATCTCCAATTTTGATATCATGTTTAATACCACTTTCCTTCATAATGTGATCCATATAGATAATGAATAACAGAGGGGATAATGTACATCCTTGTCTCACTCCAGATTTAACATTAAGCCATCTTCCTTTACTTCCTTCAATTCTAACTGCTGACTTACAACTCAAATAAAGACTAAGTATTGCTCAATATAATGCCCCATTGACACCATATAACTGCAGTGTATTGAATAGCTATTCTCTCTTGGCACCTTATCATATGCCTTTTCCAAATCGACAAAACTTAAATACAGATCTTTGTTATATTCCCATGCTTTCTCGACTATTTGTCGTAAAGTGAAGATCTGATCCTGACAGCCTCTGTTTGTCCTGAATCCAGCTTGTTCTTCACCAAGCTTTTCTTCCACAATTCTTCTCAACCGTTTCTCAAGTATACTTGCATAGATCTTGCCAGGAACACTCAGTAGGGAAATACCTCTGTAATTCTCACATTCAGTTTTATTTCCCTTTTTATATATGGGTACTATGAGAGCTTTACTCCAATCATCGGGAATTCGTCCCTCTGTCCAGGCTTTCTGAACTATGCAGTGCAGCCACTGTAAGACTCTTATACCACCATACTTCAGCATTTCTGGTCGAATATCATCTACTCCAGCTGCCTTTACACATTTCAAGCCTTTGATGGCTTTTTCTACTTCAAGTATGGATATGTATTCCTGACTGCATGCCTGGTCAGTGTTTTTTATCACTGCTTGTTTCATTTAGCAGTTTTTCAAAGTAATTACTCCATACTTCAAGGATATCTTTTTCTCCTGTTTTCATGTCACCTTTATCATCTCTAACTCCTTTTACAGCACTCTTTCCTCCATTTTTAAGCTTCTTCAACAACCTCCAGAATATCTTACTACCTTCTTGATATTTATTTTCTGTTTTCCTGCCAAGGTCCTCCCATGACTTTTGTTTAGCTAGTTTTACACAGTGTTTTGCATTCTTGCATTTGTCTCTATATTCTCTAAGAGCACAAGCTGACTTATTTGCCAGGAACTTTTGATATGCTTTCTTCTTTTCCTTCACTTCCTCTTTAACTTCCTGTGTCCACAAGGGAGTTCTGATTTTTTTTATACTTGCAGACAACCTCACATGCCTCTCTGGCAGAATCAATCAATGTTTTCTTCAGAGTTTGCCCCTGAATCTCCAAGGTTTGGTTGCTGTTCTCAAACTCTTTCATTTTTTCTTCAATAATCTTTGTGTATTTTAGTCTACAGTTCACATCTGAAAGCTCCTCAACTTTTATACACTTTAAAACTTTCTTACATGTTATTCTTTACAATATGAAATTCAATTTTATCCTGCTCAAGACTAAATAGTGATCACTTCCAATTTCAAATCCTCTGTACATTCTGGTGTCCTGCACCAGTTAGAAAACATTACTGTCAACAATAACATAGTCAATGAGACTTTTCTTATTCCTAGCCTCTTCTCTCCATGTGAATTTGTGCACATTTTTATGTTGGAACATGGTGTTAGTAATAACCAGTCCATGTCCTGAGCAGAAATCCAACAGATATTTGCCATTATTATTAGCCTTGCTCTTTTCTCCAAATTTTCCCAAATATATATCTCACAATCATTTCCTACTCTGCTATTTAGATCACCAAGAAGGACCAACTTTTCCTTTTTCATTGTGTCAGTTGCTTTTTCTAAAGCCTCAAAAAATTCCTCCACCTTAGTAGAACTTTCTGTGGGACCATAGGCACAAATAAGGCTCATTGTCCAGTTCCCCATTCTCATATTTGCCCACATTTCTCTGCTTGAGACTGACTGCCATTCAAGAAGATTAGCCTCATATTTTGTGTTGAATACTATGGCTACTCCTTCTTTTCCTTGATTGCCATTGCCTGAATATAACATTTTGTATATATTGCTCAGAAAGATCTCACCCATTTTGGTCTTTTTTGTTTCAGTCACCCCTATTATGTCGATCTGGTACTTATCTAATTCCTCAGCTAGCTCCGTTTCTTTGCCATTCAGGCTTCTTACTTGATAGTACCGATCTTTAACTCTGGTGATGTTGAGTTGGGGTTTGTTTTCAGATTTGTTTTACAGAAAGAACATGATATGCAATTAAGTGAGCTCCTACATTGCATGCATGTGCAGTATAAAATTCAGTTCAGTGTTTTAATCATTTGGCTAGTTGGTTTGCCTGCAAACCAAACTAGCCAAATGATATGGTGTTGCCCATAGTCTGGAGTCAGAGCCCAATGCTTGCTATGGTGTGAGTAGAGCATCCAGGGCAACCTGGCATTTCTTTCCCGAGTACAGTCATTGCTTTTCTGATCAGTGGATGGCTATGTGTGGTTCTATGGTGGCTGAGGAGCTCTGGCATTGAACAAAAAATCCCTTTACCGTGAATTTTTCAATCCTCAAATTTTTTTTCAGAGGCCCTCACAAGGTCCCAGCCAAGTACTCGTACTGTAGATCATCAGCTGTTTAGAGAAGTGAAAAACAAAAGACTTGACAACATTATAAATATACCAGTTTTTCTCAGCATTCATGCAACAGGTGCAGAGTCAGTAGGGAAAACGTCACCCTTTATTCAGAAAGGGTTCAGAAGCACCGGAACACTTAAAAAAAAATATGATCTGGTGATATCCTCGTTGAAACATCACATCAGCAGCAGCACCCAGAAAATCAATCATTGCTTCATCAATGGGAGGAATATCAATTACAGTAATACCTCATAAATTGCTAAACATTTCTGGAGGAGTGATATCAGAATGGAATCTTCTTGATATTTCAGATGAGGGAATATGTTCAGAACTTAAATAACATGGAGTAACTGGTATGAGGCACATTCTGATACATACAGATGGTCACCTGGTTCCAACCAAGAACATCAACCTTCTTTTGATACACATAAACTTCCAACATCTGTAAAAGCAGGATATCTTAATTGTCTTGTTTGGCTGTACATCCCTAATCCACTGAGATGATGTCAGAAATACAGGTGTGCCCAAACTGTCTGTCATGGCAGTGGGCACAGGTTGTAGAACCTGTACCCACTGTGGTAGTAAAGAGCATAATAATAAATCTTGCTCTACCAAGAAAGCAAAAATGTGCTAACTGTCAGAGAGATCATCCAGCCTACTGGCTCATCTTGTTCTACCATAATAATTAATCTTGCTCTACCAAGAAAGCAAAATGTGTCAACTGTCAGGGAGATCATCCAGCCTACTCCCTTACATGCCAGAGGTGTATGGATGAAAAAGAAATACAAAAGATAAAAACAGAACAAAATATATCATATCAGGATGCAAAGAAGAAGCTAGCTGCCACCACACCTATCCTGAAATCTTTTATGCTGAAAAGGTGACAATTAAAAAAATATCAAGAGTAACTCAAACCCATATGTCATTTCCACCATCAGATGATTTCCTCAAACCTGAACTTCATGATTGTGAGTTCTTCTCTGTGGAGCACATCAGTCATACCACTTATGGTCTCACTCCTGAAACAATTCTAAAAATGATCCTATTTAATGAGAATCCACTTGTCAAGAAAATTATGAATAGGAAACTCACCAAATGATCCTGACTCATCCAATGACATATTAAATGTTTTTCTAGAAAAGGATATGGACACTGGCACCCATACTTCCCTAAATCAATAGATAAATGTAAGCCTGACAGAAATAAGTTCTCAACATCTTGGAAATCCAACAAGCCTACAAAGCCAAGACAATAGGAAAATTTCTACAGTGGAACTCTCATGGGTTTTACCATAATATTGATTATATGACGATTCTGCTGCAGAAACACAAACCTTTGTTTCTGTCTGCAGGAAGCATATTTGAAACCCGGTGATATCCAACCTTAAGGGATTTTATTGTTCATGAGGACAGAATTGGAGATGACCTGGCTCATGGTGGAATAGCTATCCTAGTGGACAATCATACTCCTTTCCAACATGCCCAGCATTAAGCTGGATATGTTGAAAAGGAGTATGATTGTTCTGAAAGCAGCTTACATATTTGTGGAATTTCCTATTACAGTATCATGTTCCACTTATTTACCACAGGTTATGAGTTAAATCTGAGGTTATGACACAACACTCTTTGGAGTAATGCCAGCACAAATGGATGAGGTCATATCATGGAGTGAATGCTCAACAATCATGAACTCTCCCTCCTTAATAATAGTCGCTACTTTTCTTTTTTTTTCACATGTCTTCCCGTTCTTATTCTGCAATAGATCTTATAATTTGCTCCCTTGCCATCATTCCACTGATCATTTTGGGATGTTCAGAAGAACATCTATGGAAGCAATCATTTTCCTGTTGTTTGCACTATATCTTTACAGAATCATGTTCTCCTAGACATATCCACGTGGCAAACGGACCACGGTGACTGGAATGCTTTTCTCATCTTGAAAAATTTAATGCTGAAGCAGTCTGTCAAATACTTATCATTGAAGCAGATTAGTTGTATTGTCAGTCTGCAGTCTCAAAACATCATTCAATTTCCACTCTATCCAAAACGCTGGTGAAATCAGAATGTCAAACTTTAATAGCCTTTGAATGTGCTCAGGCGAAGCATGTTATATGAGATGTCAGACTCAAAAACAGTCTTGGATCCAGTTTACATCACTGATTAGTCAAACAGCCAGTGCAAAAACTGTATGGGGATAAAATCTGGAAAATGAAGGGTAGATATAGAATGCACCATTTAGAACATAATGGATGTGTTGTTGCTGATCCTAAAGCTATTACAGGCATTTTGGGAGATAATTTTACTAGAATCTCGGCAACGGCTGCCTATCCTCCTGAATTTTTAATGTTGAAAGAAAAATAGGAGCTAAACTTTTCTACCAATGCTCGAGAACTATACAATCAGACTTATTAAGGAGGAACTAAAAAGAGCTCTTCTACTCTGTCATGCTAGTGCAGTGGATTCGGATGACATCTATTACAAAATGATAAAACATCATCTGTGGATCTGTTTCTCTTACTGTACAACAGAATACTTACAGAGGAAGAATTTCCAGATTCCTGGCTTAAGTCAGTTATCATTGTCAATCCCAAAACCAGGAAAGGATCTACCACAAGCAAGCAGTTATCAACATATCACTCTGACCAGCTGTCTTTGTTAATTATTGGAGAAAATGGTAAATGTCAGGCTTCTCTGGTATTTGGAAAGTAACAAACTGCTCTCTGACATCTAATGCAGTTTTCATAGACATCATTCAAAATTAGACCATTTGGTCCATTTTGAAACATGTATAAGAGATGCTTTTCTGAAATAAGAACATCTTCTGGTTTCAGTCTTCTTTAACATGAAAAAAAAGCTTATGACAGCAGAGGTTAAAAAACCTCTTTAATCATTGTCGGAGGGGGGAACCTTCATGCTTTTATTTAAACTTTCTGTCCAGCCAAGTCTTCCAACTCTAAGTGGGAAGCACTTGATCTCAACCATATCATCATCAAGAAGAAGGTATTCCTGAAGGTTCTGTCTTAAGTGTGTGTAGTATTCTTTGTGTCATAGTTAATTCATTCATTGTGAATAGCTTACTCCCACAATAAGCAATGCTCTTAACATCAATGACTTCACAATTTTCTGTCACTCCTGTAATGTGAGGGTAATTGAAAGACAACTTCAACATGCAATTAATCAAGTCTCTTCATCAGCTCTTAGAGTGAACTCAGGTTTTCAGCAGTAAAAAACTGTATACACTTCTGCCAAAAGGTTTTTTCACTCAGATCCTTATTTAAGAATAGGACCAAGTATTATTCCAGTATGATCAGAGGCCAAGTTCTTGGGACTTATCTTTGACAGAAAGCTTACATAACTTAGGGACAAATGCAGAATGCATCGAATCTACTTCACACTCTACTTTCTACAGAATAGGTTGCTGATCTATATTTCTCTCTATCTTTATTGTGCACTTATATGGTTAAATCTTGATTATGAGTCCCAGGTTTACAGTTCTCCAAGGGAGAGCATGCTTGAATTGTTGGTCCGTTGGTTGATTCTCTAGTGTACAGTCCGTATACAGTGCTTTGTAAGATTTTTCAACTGTTGTATGATACAAAATGAAGACTCTTAATTCTGATGTTCGGTTTTGCTGGATTACCAACCACATTGGAATTAAAGGGATTGCAGCTGCCAGATCAGCTCTTACTATTTTCTTGTACTTTTTAACAGTCCCATGCACAGACTTCAGACAACTTTAATAAATTTAGTTTAATCCTTTATCCACGTGTGAGCAAACAAAGTTTGCTCCTGAAAATATCTTCAGGACTGAGGTAAGGTAGTACAACACTGGGAGTTGCCTGGTGTTGTACTACCTTACCTCAGTCCTGAAGATATTTTGCACAAACTTTGTTTGCTCACACTTGGATAAAGGATTAAACTAAATTTATTATAGTCTAACCAAGTGAAAAATAAACTTTCAGACAGCTTATAAGATCTTATAAAATCAAGGATAATTACCCAATGACTGACTTCATGACAGGAAGTACTGACAAACAAAATGCATGAAATTATGCCTGAAATTAACATTGGCAGTTTAGTCGACAAAGAAAGTGAAGAGAGGAAGTTGTTCTTGCTAGGCTCCACATAAGTCAGTCATCTTACACATTCTTGTTACTGACTGATGGGAACCCCCCCCCCCCCCCATGTGTGAAAATGCAATGCATGTCTCACCATTTGTCATATTCTAGTGGAGTGCCAGCACTTTACATGAGAGAGGAATAAAATTTTTACTAATTTAGCTGAGCCATATACACGCAGGCAGATGTTATCAGACTCAGGCAAATTGCAGATACTGAATTACTTAATTTATAATTTTTTTTTAAATTTTCTTTTTTGTGTAGTGCATATTATTTGCTAATTTTATCACTTTATTATCTTCTGTGGTCTTTGCTTTGGCACAGCATCACCTTTGCTTTCATTTCACCGATAGACCATAAAGCAAGCAAGCAATCAATCACTCAAACCAGTTTCAACAAATCAGTTAGTTGAATTTCACTAGATTAATTCTAAAATGGCCACTGCTGACTGAATTTAAATTTTGCATCACATCACACAGAAGAAAACTGTAATAAACTGTTTAAAAGCCAATAAACTGTCAATCAATTGGTTTCATAAAAAAAGTTAGTTGAAATCTACTAGAGTAATTCTACATGTTCACTAATCTACAGTTGAAAGGCTTTTATATAGAAGCTCTCTACTCCCTAGCCAGGACTTGAACTTATGCCTTTCCAACAATGTGCCATCTTTACTGAAGTGAAGTAAGAATATACTATCGTAAAAAGCATATCAGGGTTGCCAACTCAAATTTGTTATTTTGAGCTAAATTTCTAATAAAATAAGTACTTTTTTTTCCCTTTTTAGCAATAAAATTATAGCTAGGAGAAACAAGCATTAATAATGTTGCATACTATATAATATTAATATGAAATAAGTCTAAATAAAAAATAATTTAAACTGATTTTTAACTAAGGTTACTTTCTTGTCTTGTGTTGATAAAGAAGGATAAAGCTCAGTAGATATGGTTAGGGTTGGCTTTCATCATCCGTTTGTTGCATAGTTTATACATATCACACACACTTTATAGTTTTAAGTAATCAAAGAAATGCATAAGGGGAGTAAAAGTTGTGTTATATGCCAGCCTGGTTGGCCGAGTGGTTAGCATATCTGCTCTCCAGCAAAAAGGCATCAAGTTCGAATCCTGCCATAGGCATGGATATTTGTAATTATCTGTGAAAATACTAGTGGTGGCAGTGGGTGATAGATAGTGTTGGATTGAGTGATGGAGACGGAGAGTTGTGCAGTGGATGCCCTCCCTCAATGAGTCTTTGGACTCCCTGGAGGTGTTACATAATAATAATAATATTGCACAGCAAACATCTGATTGGTTTGAGATAAGATCTGGTTTAAGGCATGGTTGTTTAATATCTGGTTTATTGTTTAAACATAGTCATTGATTGGATTATGAGAAAAGTTACAGGTACAAGAAGTGGAATTAAATGATGTTTTGATATCATCAAAATACAATGATATAAAATTAGAAGACATATAAAACATCTGCCATGGTTGGTCTTAAAATAAATATGACTAAAACAAAATTTCTTAAACTAAACAGCAAATGCCATGATGAAATCAAAATCGATCAGCATGCTGTAGAAGAAGAAGAAATTTTCTTCAAAAATATCGTAATAAAGCCAAAATAAAGATCTTCAATAGCAGTGTTAAGATTGTATTTTTATATGGATCATAGACATGAAAGCTGACCAAAAAACAGGAAGTTAATGAAATAGTTTTCAAACAAAATGTCTGCATAAAATATTAAAATATTTTGGCCCCTATGTATAACAAATGACTTAAATAAGCTGACTGAGCCAAAAAAAGCATAACCAATAAAATTAAAAAAAAATGCAGATGGAAATGGATTGGGCACATACTGAGAATGAACAGCAGAGAGATTCTTAGAGTGGCTTTATCTAGAAGGAAAACGAAAAAGGGGAATGCTTAAATTAACTTGACAGAGAATGATAGAAAATGAAAGAAAAAAAATATCTGGAAGAAACAGGTCTCAGTCTTATGTGCCATGAGGCGTGAAGAAGATAAGTAAGTACTGCAGCATTTGTTATGCTGCATCAAACCAAATTTTACATTTTTTTTTTGTAAAGCAGTTAACATTTTTGCTTCCATTCCATTTAATTTAGATTTTGTTATTCATTCAACTTCAGCATTTGAATGCAGAAAAATTAATATCGAAATTGCAAATTTTGAAAGTTCTTTGAATGGGTCACATTCTGATGTATGTTTATACTGTAGAACTGCACTTCAGAAAACTTCAGTATTGGTGCTACATTTCTAGTCAATTTAAATGCATTTTTTAAAACTGATAATCCAAGGCTGATTACGACTTTTTTTTTCTTTTTGGATGCTTCCATATGTTCCACAAACTAACAGTTGATTCCTTAATTGGTTGAAGGACTTTATCAAGAGATAAAAATAAGATATTTTTTGAGAATACACAAATTTGCTGGTAGTCTCTGCTTCAGTTGTTTAAATAAAGCCAAAAGAAAATATTTACATCGTATTCTTAATTCTTCAATTTTTCTTTCAAATCTATATCCCAGCATCTAAAGCTTTGGTCTAGAAATTCCTCAATACTAGAATTAACACGATCCACTTTTGCAATTGAAAGTATCAGTTTACTAGCAACTGATGTTATAGGAATAGTGAGATCATCTAGAAACTTCACTTTATTAATAGTACTTTGATTCAACAAATTTATTAACATTCTTAACTCTTCAATAATTGCATACAGAAAGAGTATGAAGATTAGGTTCTTTTCATTTTTGTACATTTCATATAAAATATTCAATGGTTATCAGATATCAGCAAGTTGTGTATGGGGGGGTGGGGGGACAATATCTCGAAAGTGGAAATCACTAGGATCAGTTTTGGAACCATTGTTATTTAATCTATTGGGATAGGTTTAACTGGTGATATACAACTGTTTGCAGATGATGCAAAACTCAGGAGAGTGAAGAGGAATCAAGCAGCTGTTGTGGCCTTATAGGAGGACTTGAATAGATTGTGTGAGTGGGTGTATGGAACTGTCAATTTAATTTTGCCAAGTGTAAGGTTCTGAAATTGGTAGGTAACAATGAGATGCAAGGTATACACTTGGTGGGGAAATTTTGGAGGAAGTTGAGATAAGAGACCTTGGAGTTGTGGACAAGGATCTGAAAATCAGAGGTTACATTGCACAAGATGTGAAGACATCACATCAGATTATGACAATGATGCAGAAAGTCTTAACTTGTAGAAATAAAGAGGTTCTAGTTCCGTTGTATAAGGCCTTGATCAGGCTTCGTATGGATTATTGTGCACAGATTTTGTATCCCTGGTTTTCATGGTGATGAGGATATGTTGGAAAGGATCCAGAGAAGACTAAGATTGTTACTGGTCTTTGGGATGTGGGATAAGAGGAACAGATTTAGGGAATGCAGTTTGCAAAACCTTGTGAATAAGAAGAGAGAGAGAGAGAGGATATGATTGAAACATTTAAGTTGGTAAGAGGTTGTTACCAGGTTAATGTGGAAGAAATTTTGTGTAGAATGGTGGAAAGGATAGAACAAGGGAACATCCCTGGAAGTTGTATAAGGAGAGTGTGAGCAGGAGTATAAGGAGTAGGTTCATTGCATGGAGAGTGGTTGGTCAGTGGAATTCTTTACCTGACATTGTGGTGAATGCAGATACGTTGAATGAGCTTAAAGCATGCTTTGATGGGCTTTGTGTGTAACAGTGTTTGTCTCCCACGATGAGTATTTAGACTCCATGGAGGTCTAATGTTAATAACAAATTTCATCTTTTCTTAATTTAGTGTTATGATTCTTGCACTACCAGGTTCATTGGAAAACCATCTGTTTTGCCTTCATTTATAGCTTAATATAGTCTTATAAGATAATTGCCTCATTGATGATAGAGAGAATCACTAGTGTGTGTCTGTGATAAATTTTAATTTTCTTGGAAGGGATTCCAAAGATTCATATGTAACTGCTGCTTGAAGTGAATAGCATAGGCATTTAGATAAAATCAGTGGTGGGATTTTTAAGTTTTTTTATAAACACTGTTATTAATGCTGATCATTGCATTCACTTTATCGGTGGCAATTGCTACAAATGCTTATTTATATGAAGTTTGTAGATTTTGGATTTTTAGACTTTAGATTTTGTATTAATTCAAGTTCAGTGTATAGAGCTTTGACTACTATACTAGCAGCATTACGTTCTTTTGCTTCTATAAGGCTACAACTCAGGAGAGTGATGAGGAATCAAGCAGCTGTTTTGGCCTTATAGGAGGACTTGAATAGATTGTATGAGTGGGCATATGGAACTGTCAGTTTAATTTTGCCAAGCGTAAGGTTCTGAAATTTGGTAGGTAACAATGAGATGCAAGGTATACACTTGGTGGGGAAATTTTGGAGGAAGTTGAGATAAGAGACCTTGGAGTGGTGACAAAGATCTGAAAATCAGAGGTTACATTGCACAAGATGTGAAGACATCACATCAGATCATGACAATGATGCAGAGAGCTTTAATTTGTAGAAATAAAGAGGTTCTAGTTCAATTGTATAAGGCTTTGATCAACAAAGAAACAACTGTGTTGTAGTTTTTACTAAAATAAGTTATTGTTATACTATGCATTTTGTCAATAGTGATAGTGTTTTAACTCATCCAAAAGAAACCTTAATTATTTGAGAACACTATTTGATGCAGTTTAAGCTTTGAGGTTATTTTACTGTCATTAAAATTGTATTTTTAAGCACATTTATCAAATGATCACAAATTATAACAGCTAAATGGCACGCCAAAAAAACATTGTGACATTACTTTCTAAAACAGCAACTTCATTAAGCTTCTCCTTAATGAACTACATTACTGGCAGTGGTGTTAAAGGAATGCCACTGACTTTAATGTATTTATTAGATTTCATATGATTTGCTAGATCACTCATGTTAGAAGTTTAATAAAGTGAAACAGCACTGGGAAAGGATTAAAAATAATATATAACTCTTCCAGTATTTCATCTCATTTACAGAGCCCTCATGAGGGACCACAGTATGAGACTTGTAATACACACAGCAACACAAAACTAAGTGAAATGTGGCCTATATCATAACCAGGTGGGATTCCCACTATAGACACCTTTTGGCAGAATAGGATATAAACTGGGATCGTGAAGTATTAGTGTTTCCCATAATTTGGGAAGTTTTATGCAACCGTTTCTATTCATATTAGGTTTATTTTTAAGAGAGCAGCAACAGATTCTAAAAATATTTGCTCTTCTAAATTTACTGCAATGTAACAGTCTTTTTACCAATTGATTCTATGTCCCAAAGCATGGTCTTTAACACCCATATAGGAAACAGTAATACTTCGAGATATCCTAGGTTGTCGACAGGGGCTCATAGAGGTATCCCACTTAGTTAGAACTCTAGTCTCTTGTGTGTGTGCTTTACAAATCTCATATTGTACTTGCTGATGATGTCTCGGTATATAACTGAGACGAAAGACTGGAAGAATTAAATATTATTTTTAATCCCTTCCCAGTGCTGTTTCACTCCATCCAACTTTTAACATGAGTATCTCTCAGCACTTAAGCCTTAACACACATGGATGCTAGCTCACTCGATTTGGCAGTAGTATGCATTTTGCATAGCCTGCAGTGTACTCTACTAGGATTATCACTCACTTCTTTTAACTAACTTTTAAATAAACTTTTGGCATTATGATGTATTAAAAATAATTTTTAACAGCTTACATTGTATGTGCCACATGAATTGTAAACAGAACTGGCTGATATTGCTGTGTACATCTTGTTGGCTGCATATAGTGTTATTTAAAGAGTGGTTTATGCAAGAGTTGATCCAAGAGAATGCAGGTGACCATTGGTGTACAACAAGACTCAGTACTTGGTCCTCTGTTGTTTATTTTGTATAGCAATGATATAAGAAATGATTTGACAGGGAATATTCAGTTGTTTGGCGATGATGCCAAATTGAGAACAGAAATGGTAAATGAAGGTGATTCAGCAATCCTGCTGGAATGCTTAAATAGAGTAGCAGTATAGGCAAAGGCTGCCAGTAATGTGGCCAAGTGGTGGAAGAGATCATAAGCTGTGTACTGTATTAGGGAACTGAACTGCAGGAAACTGTTGAGGCGATGGAGTTGATTTTGGACAGGGAATTGAGGTTTAGAGGGCATATTGCAAAGGCAACAAAAAAACAGCACATCAGATTATGTTGTTTTGAAGAACACACTAACAAGTAGAGATAGAAAGGTATTATTTCCTTATATAAGGCCACATCTGGACTAGTATGCACAGATCTGGACACCTGGATTCTGTTGGAATGAAGCCCTGGTGGAGTGGATCCAGGGCAAGTGACAAAAATTGTGACAGGAATGCTATGGAATGCTGCCTATGAGAATAGATTGATGGTCTGTGGGCTTCAAAAACTAGCTGATAGATAAAAAAGAGAAGACATGATAAAAGCATATCAGTTATTAAATGGGATTTTATAGGATTAACACTGAAGAATTTTTTTCAGTTTTCATGGCAGGAAGGGAGAGAGCAAGAGTGAAAATTGTGCAAGAGTGTGGTTATTGAGGATGCTATGACTAGATTTTTTTCTTAGACAGTGGTGAATTGGTGGAATTGGTTGCCAGAGGTAATTGTAAATGCTTCATCAGTGAATGTGTTGATGGAGAGGTATAATAGATATTGTTTGAATAATGGATCTCTCAGAGTGAGTCTATTATTACCTATGTAATAATACATGCAAATCAGTCAGCATGTCACTCATGCATAATTAAGTAGGTCAAATTTTTAAATATTTTCTAACAAAAATAAATTTATGTGTATTTTCATTTAAAAATGTAAAAAATAGTTTTAAAATTACTGATCTTATAATTTATGGTAATTTATTTATTCCTCCTAAAAAAGCTAAAATCTGTTGGGTTATTTTAAAATAACGTTATATTTTGAGCTATGCACTGGAAGCATCTTTGACACAAGGCAGAGCCTGTGTGGATTTGAAACTAGTTTGGTGTTTCCCCACCATACGTTTTTTTAGAATCTTTTGGTAAAGAAAGGTTGTAGTTGTAGCTACGTGAACCTGCCTGACAGTTCTTGTTATGTATTTTGACAGTTTACTGAAAAATCTCATTAGTGTGCAACCAAAAGTGTTAAAACAAGCTTGTTATTTATAGTTTGTTATATTTTGATTATCATTCGAGAGATCAAGAGAAAATGTAAGCAGTACATCTGTTGCATAATTGCTGTGGAAAGTGAGTGAAATGAAAGAACAACAGCATACTACACTCAGTTAGCTTTGCATTAGGAACACTCGCCTAATAACATGTTGGTCCACCTCTCTACAATCACGGCTCACAGATACCTAGGAACAGATTCCACAAAGTGTCGAATGTCCTCCATGCATAACTCGACCCATGTCTGCTGCAGCAACTCTGTCAGTTCATGCTGATTCCATGGAGGAGGATCAGCAGTTCTCACACCCCCATTCTAGCATATCCCATACATGTTCAATTGGGTTACAGTTGGGGGAGTTTTGTGACCAAGTCATGGTGAATTCATTGTCGTGTTCCCCCAACCACTCAGTAGTTGTATGAGCCTAATAACAAGGTGCATTGTCCTGTTGAAAGTAGCACTGTCGTCAGGGTAGACCTTCTGCAGATATGGATGGAGATGGTCGACTAACAGGTCCCTGTAGCATTCGCCATTCCGTATTTGTGGGATAATAACCAACGGTCCTAGGGTGCGCCAGGAAAAAGCTCCCTAGACTATAACACTGCCTCCACTGGCCTGTTGAACCCCAACTACGCAACCAGGAGATAGAGCTTCATGCTGTTTACTTCAAATGCAAACCTGGCCATCAACATGGTACAACAGGAAATGGGACTCATCACTCCAGGTGACCTTCTTCCATATGTCGAGGGTTCATTGCCGATGTTCCTTGGCCCATGCGAGGCATTGTTTGCAATGTCTGGCCGTCATCATGGGTACCTTTGTTGGTCTCTGGCTGTGGAGCCCACCAGCCTAAGTATGGTACATGTGGAAATGGGTCGAACTTCCCCACTGTTCTGCTGGTGAATGAGCTGTGTGACTGTTGCACGTCATTGTTGAGATACCAGTCATGACACCTGATATTCACCTCTAAAATCAACCATGCATGGCTGATCAATACGAACCCTTCTGCTGGATGTCTGTTCATGGTTAATCCAGTCCTGGTACACTAGTATGGTAGCAACCAACAAATGTGGCTGTTTCCAAAATACTGACACTCGCTCTCTGGTCCCACCTTTTGCCTGTGGTCAAATTGTCTTACATCTCCATGTTTCTCCATTACTGGCAAATGTTTACTGATTATGTACAGAGGATAGGTGTGCCCATTTACAGTAGCTACACATAACATTGATATCATGTGGTACTTGTTATCGTGCCAAATATGTAAATTGTGGAGGGTGTTCCTAATGCAAAGTTAACTCAGTGTAGTTGCTCTCCTGTGATCTGGCATGATTCAGCCAACCTTGAAGTGTGCTTTTCTTGGGGTGGTAAGGGTGGGCAGTAGAGCCAATGGAGAAAGTTACTATTCCTAATTATGAAGAAAAAGACAAGTATGTGTTGCAAACATGAGTCTCCATAGCTCAGTTGGTATCAGGGTTCTTCAGCTAAAGATGAGTTAGCCAATCTCATAAGAAAAACCCTTCAGTCAGAGATAGAAGGGTTTTTCCTTCTGAAAACCCACACTTGTCATTCCACAGACTCACACACACCCCAAACAGAAGAACACATACAATTTACAGACATAGTACACAATCCAGATAGTATTAACTGCCTTGTTATCTGCAGTAAGCAGATTTCAAAGATACCAAGTAACTTGGTCAATGCAGGCCATTGAGTTTAACGTGAAAGGAAGATGGGATTGGAATGTGATGTATAGAAGACCAATTGTCTGTTGTGGGCATCTTTTCACAGCATTGCCAAGAACCACACCTGATTGAACAAAGTGAACTTACTGACCTACATCTCTCAAACCAAACCTATTGAAATTCTTGCTGCAAGAATGGAATTTGCTGGATATCCAGTTTAGAAAATGAATGGAAAAAGTATCATTGTTTTATGGTATGCTGGATTCCCTCGCTAGTAATCAGCTAGCAAGCTTTGACATTATTGCTAACCTGACAAATAACACAGATTGAGTTGAAAGAAGATTGATTATAGGAAGTTTGCATATAAACTTCCTATCATCAATCTTCTTTCAACTCAATCTGTGTTATTTGTCAGGTCAGCAATAATGTGAAAGCTTAATCTTTGAAGGTACCTTTAGCATGACTATAAACAATAAATTACACGATAACCACAATAATTAACTTGAATGAAATGAAAGTAACAGATATTTTGTACTGAAAATAACAGTACATCATCAGTGCATAGAAACAAACAAATCAAAGAAACAGGAATGCAAGATACATGTAGGAGTCAGTTAATCCATTCCTGGTGCACCCTTTATACAGTAGAATGGGAGCAACCAACTCCCCTTCCCAAATGTGAAAGCTTGTTAGCTGATTCAATTGTACTTAACATTTCTGTTTTTATCCTCTTCCCAATGATTTCTACCATGTTTCAGCGCTCAGTATTTCACTGAGTCTAGATCCCAGTGATGTGACTTCAGTAAAGTTGGAACTGACTTGGGTAGTGATCCTTCCCATAATGCATGACAGTATACACACATTAGATATCCTATACTACACAGGACACATTGTGTCCTGTGCATTATAGGCTAATAGGACAATTTGATGTGAAGTTATCTGCCTCCATGTTAAAAGTTGCATATTGTGCTGGTTACTTCATATGCTTTCATAGAGATAGTGATAAAACTAAGAATATAATTTTGTTATGTGTAGCCAACAGAAAAACTTGCTACAACTAGCACTTTGTAACTTAAATCTTATCTTTGTCCAGATCTTTTTTCTTGCCATTCTGACATCATGCTTGTTTCGATAACTTTTCCTCTTCCACTTTATTTAAATAACCATACCATTTCAGAGTACCTCTATTTACAATAGTATGGGACAGTAGTAGAAACTTGACATTATATTAATGATGTCAAGTTTCTTCTGATATCTTCATTTTTAATGTAATTTTGCCATTAATGCCATGACATCTGTTCACTTCTCCTTCTCCAGTTTTTCTCATATGTCGTCTTTAGTATTTGATCAGCTGTTTTTTATTTCTGTTTTGGTTCTCAGATCTCTGGGTTAGAATGGATTTGAACATGGTCTTGTATACTGCTAATACAGTATGGTGCGCAAAAAAAAAAAAAAAAAAAAAAAAAAAAAAAAAAAAAAAAAAATCCTATTGAATAACTACAATGACATATGTTATGGAGTAAATTTCAGTACCATTTTTTTTTTTCAAAAAACTATATAATGTCTGATATAAATTTCTTTGAGTTCTTCCAACCATAATACTTGATTATACTATCGTATATTTGATATTTTTCCATCTTCACTCATTATTCAATCTAAGTAGCTGAAATGTTTTATTTGTTCTGTAGGTTTCCCATAAAAAATACAGATGATTTTCTTAGTTTCATGTTTTTTTTAACCATTCTTAATCTCGATTTTACACCTGTTATTCAGTTCAATTTATTTAGCTTAATTTCAAGAGTCCTAAAGAGTTTGTACTTCATTTATTTAGGGAGTATAACATCATCTATATAAAAGGTAATGTTTAACATCTCTGATTTTATATCAAGTTTAATTCCTCTTTCATTCATAATGTGACCAACATAGATGAAGAATACAAGTTGATCAGAGACTACTTTTACATCAGATCATCTTGTTATTTATCCTTCAGTTCTAACTTCTTAATTATACCTTTAAATATGGATTATATATTGCACTATATAATGTCCCATTTACTCCATATAATTGTAAGGTTTGAATAGTGTTGATGTCATACCATGTATCTTTTCCTTACCTCATTTATTTAAGTACTGTCTCCAGTCTGGTGGTTGGTGGCTATTACCCTTTGCATATCTCTAAAGATCTTTATGTATTTTGCTTGTCTATGTTCCATATCCTACATATAGTGATATCTTGATCAGCTTCTTCTCTGTAGTATGATGATTGTATTGAATTATCTTCCTTCTCTTAGTACATGTTTTAAGAATTTAATTTTCCCCTTTCTGATCACATTCAGTAAGCTTCTTTTTACTTTTACTCTTCTTAGTAACCACATCTCCAGAGCCATCAGTCTTTGTTTTTTCCCCCAATTATTTTCTGATAGTCTGTGTCTCTGAGGTATATGATGATGATGATGAAGAATATACATAGTAAATCAATAGTTATATTCTTTTATTTACATTGGCTTTATGTGTAGGTTTTTATCTAATGCTTTACTAGTGATTATCAATTATTTTGTTTATTCTGTGTTTATTTTTAGTCCAGCTTTATCACAACTCTCTGTTGGATTATTAACAAAATACATTTTGCAGATCATCTGCATATTTTAGTTATTTATGTCCAAATTTATCACAACTCTCTGTTGGTGGTTTATTAACAAAAATACATTTTGTAGATCATCTGCATATTTTAAGTTATTTGTGTTTTTCTGCCAGTATAGTGGCAGAAATTCCTTTGTGTTTCAATTTCTTGCACGATTCTTCATGAGAAGATCCCAAACAGCTGTGGTGATAATACATATCTCTGTCAGACTCCTTTTTTTATATGTCCATCCATTGTGAAAGCATATTGTTTATTTTTATTGCAGATTGTTGATTCCAGTGTATGTTTTTTATTACCCTCAAATCTTTTGAAGTCCAGACCAAGATTTAAGGACAGATTCTGAAAAAACTGACAGTGTCAATATTTCAAAATCTATAAAGCAGAGGTAGACCAGTTTATCTACAACATTTGATCTTTCACATATCATTCTGAACTTTAGTATTACATCATTCTTCACTTGTGCTTTTATACTTCTGAATCCAGATTGTTTTTCAGTTATTTTATCTGCTTTTGGCATCTGTCTAGTACTATTCTAAGAAATCATTTCAAGCCATTGTTCATTAAACTCTTTTATCAACACATCTGAGTGAATTTGGCATTTTTGTATTGTGATGATTATTGAAGTTTCCATAATTTCAGGCAAGATATCATATGTTATGTTAAAAATTGTTAACACATTAAGTTGAAAATTATTAGGTTAAGTTAAAAATTATATGTTATGTTAAAACATGTTAAATTAAAGATTCTTGTTAACTGAATGATTATCTGCTGAATTTTTAGCATTTCATTTGTAACTAGATCAGGAGCCATTTTTTTTTTATTTTTCTTTTAATTTTTTAAGTGTCTTTCTGTCTTCTTCAGTTAGATTTGGAGGGATATGTATTTCAGTCTTTGTACTAGTTTTTAGATGTTTCCTATGGTGTGAATGTATTTTAATATATTTCTCCCAGTGTTCTAGGATATCAGACTAATATAAGTTCTTTGCTCTTTCCTGTAAGATCTTGTATTTTGTAAAATCACGGCAGCTCTCTTCACTTTCTTGACAATTACCATTCAACCATATTTCCTTTGTCTCCTTACATTTTTCAGTTTTCTTTATTTAATTTCCTATATATATATATATATATATATATATATATTTTTTTTTTTTTTTTTTAACTAACTGCATAATTTCATTAGTCACCCTTCTTGCATTTTTTCCTTTTTCTCCTAGAGGTTAGGTCTTCTGATATTTTGAACATTATTTCCTTCATTTCTAGTTTTCATTATTACACCTGCTTCACTGCCCTCATTTTCCAGTTCCTCATCCTCACTGTGAAATAATTCTTTAAATTGATTATTAATTTTAGCACTTATTGGATGCCTATTACTCATTTTGTTAGTAATAAGTTTTTATTACTACTTTTGATTAACTTATTCAGTTTAATTTCTTTTGTGGCTACTAATAGGTTATGAATTACAATCAGCACTGGACTAGATGTCTTACAGAGTTTCTAAAACTGTTTTCAATCATAAAATCAAAATAACCTCTTGTCAGGTCCTCATGGTCCTTCATGTATAGAATTGTTTTGTATTATGTTTGAGCCAAGTATTAGTAATTATTAAGTAATATGGCTTCAAAAGTCAATTAGTTTTTCACTACAGTCATTTCTTTCTCCCAATCCGCAATTTCCCCATTATATTTTCTTATCTTTCATTGCCAACTGTGACATTCATGCCGCTTATCACTATCAAGAACTCATCTGTTTTTGCTTGTTTTAATGCTTCCTTCTTTTCATACACCCTTTCAATTTTGTCATCTGGATGGTTTGAAGTAGGGGCATATATCTGTAATATGCATAAATTGTTTGATGCGGCTATCAGCTTAATAATTCTGTTTGAGATGAGCCAGAAGCTATGTAAAGATTTTGAAGTGTAAGTGTCTATTAAAATTGTTGTTTCATTTTATGCTTACTTCCACCTAAAAAAAACCGCAGTGGAGGTACCTGTCTTAATCTCAGCAGATCCCGTGTATCTAACATCACTCATTCCAAGGATGTTGATGTTAATTTCTTCCATTTCTTATTTGATATTTTTTAGTTTGCCTTTTTGAAATAAACTTCTGATAAACTTTTGAAATCCAGTGTTCTTACATTTTCAAAGTAACAATATTGAATGTTGGAAGAACTGAATGACTTCACTGTTATCATTCTTCTGATAATCCTAGCTTTTTTTTTTTCCTGTAGTTTGAAACAGATAAGTTTACAGGAGTTCTAACCTGATCTGTATTACACATATTCTTTAAGTGTATTGACATGGTGGTGGTTCTTCTTTTCAACCATTTTCTGTCCACTGCTGGACGAAGGCCTGCTCCAGTCCTTTCCACCTTTCTCTGTTCTTGGTAATTTTTCCCAACAAATTTTGACACTTCATCACTCAACCTTCTTTTAGGACTTCCTTTGCCTCGTTTCCCTTCTTCTGGAATCCAGTTGGTTAGTATAGTGGTCTATCGCTCATCTTCTCTCCTGGATAGATGTCTGACTCATTTCCATTTTAGTTGCTTATGGTGAAGAATGATGTCAGTGATGTGAGTCTGGCTTCTTATCCAGGTGTTTCGCTTATCTTTTAATGTGATGCCTAGCATCAACCTCTCCATTTTTTTTGAGTTATTGTTAGTTTATTTGCCAGTGCTTTGGTTAGCGACCAAGTTTCACAACCATATGTGATGATGGAAATATACACTGGTTAAATGTCTTCCTTTTTAAACAGAGTGGGACATCATTGTTTTGTAAAATGCTTTTCAATTTTCTGAATGCACCATTGGCAAGTTCAACTCTCCTATTTATTTTGTTTTGGGAGTCATTAGTTTAGATCAGTGAGATGACCTAAGTATGTATATGAAGAGACTCTTTCCAAGAAATTGTTTTCTATTATTAAGTTTTTTGGTGTTACAAAATGATTAAACATGATTTTAGTTTTTTCTCTGTTTATTTTTAGACCGACTTTTCTTCTTTTATGATATAGGTCTTCTATCATTATATTAAGGTCTTCTGGAGTGTGCAAAAATTATATCATCTGCATATCTTAGGTGTGTTAAGTTTCTGTTATTAATTTTTATACCAAAGTTTATCCAGTTTATATTATTAAATATTTCTTGAAGGACTGCTGTAAAGATTTTGGGTGATAGTCTCCTTGTCGGACACCTTTTTCAATTGATATTTTATTGCTACTCATATGAAATTGGATTGTTGCAGTGAGGTATACTGCCTAGAGGAGGGCCATATATTCTCCAGGAACTCCCTGATTCTGGAGTGCTTTGATTATTGCATTAGTTTTGATGGAATCTAATGTTTTTTCTTGGTTTTCTTCTGCTTTTTCTATTATTTGTTTTACTGAATGAATATGATTGATTGTGTTAAAGCCTTTACAGAATTCTGCTTGTTCTACTGGTTGATTTGAGTCTAGAAGGGGGTTTAACCTGTTTGTTATTACTTTTGTGAGAATTTTGTACAAATTGGAGAGAATACTAATTGTGTTAAAGCCTTTACAGAATTCTGCTTGTTCTACTGGTTGATTTGAGTCTAGAAGGGGGTTTAACCTGTTTGTTATTACTTTTGTGAGAATTTTGTACAAATTGGAGAGAATACTAATTGGTCTGTAGTTCTTTACTTCTTCTTTGTCCCCTTTTTTAAATAACAGTATCAGAGTAGCAGTTTTCCAGTATCTTCCCCTCTTCTAGGCATTGGTGAATGATATTATTTCCTCCCCATTTCTTTGTGAATTAGGTCTTCACCAGAACATTTTTCATTTGTTTTAATGCTTGTTTTATTTTATCTGAAGTGAATGGGGGAGGGATGAATTCTATATGCAATGGAGAAGAGGTTATTTATATTTGATTTATCTATTGAAGGATCACTCTAGAGTTCTTTATGAAATTCTTCTAGCCTGCTTAGAATTTGTTCTTGGTTCCTTATTGTAGTTCCATTCTTTTCTTTTATTGCAGTTATTTGACTTTTTCCAGCTGATAAATGTTTTCTTAGTATTTTCATATTTTTACTGTTTTCAATTTTTTCTTTTATTTTTTTAGTGTTATAAGATCTTATTTCATTTCTTATCTTTTTCCTTATTGTTTTGCATAGTTCTACATATTCTATTTTAGAAATTAAATTTTTGTCTTGTTTCATATTTGTCTCTTTTTTTTTTTTAGTAGTTGTAAGGTTTTCTTTGCAAGTTTATGGTCGTTTTGTTGTTTGTTGCATTTGAATTTGTTGGCTGCTGAGATTACTTCTGTTAGGTTTCTGCTTATTTTATTTATGTCTTCTTCAAATATATTAAGTCTAGTTTATGAATGAGTTTTTCTTCGTAATCCTTCTTGGTTTCAATAGGTTTTAAGTCACAAAACTTCTTGATTTTTTGTTGTTTAGCCATTTTATTCTTTCTGATTTAGTACTGGCGTATCTTGAACTATTTCTTTATTGTTAACAGTATATAATCTATTTCATTTTTTATTTCTCCATTTGGACTTCTCCATGCCCATTTTCTTTTGAGAGCTTTCTTAAAAAATGTATTCATAATGTAAAGCTTGTTACTGATAGAGAATTCTGTAAGAGCCATTCCTGAGTTGCTGCTTGTACCATATAGGTATGGTCTTATTGTGTCTATTTGGTGAATGGGATGACCAACTTTGGCATTAAAATCACCCATTACTATTCATGTACACTAATGCCAGGAGTATTAGGAACAAGAAGGAAGAGTTTTTGGCCATGGTTGGCACTTCCAGGCCACAGGTTGTCGGTATTAGTGAAACATGGCTGACAGAAGATGATAAAGCTAGTGGGATTGAATTCGATGGGTATAGCGTGTTCAGGAGTGACAGGGTGAATAAAAAGGGGGGAGGAGTGTTATTGATGATAGCTGATGAGCTTCGGCCAAGGAGTATAGAAGTTGAACTGCAGGATGGGGAAAAAAGCACATTTGAGGCTGTTTGGTGTGAGATAGAATCTAGCAGAACAAAATATACAATTGGGTGCTGCTATAGACCGGGTGATGGAGTGGATGGTGGGGATAGTATGCATAAGAAAATAGAAGAAATGAGTGGAAGGAGGGTAATTATTATGGGTGATTTCAATTATGGTAACATTGACTGGAAAGAGGAGAGGGCACATGGGAGGAAGGAATTGGATTTTATGCAGTTATTAAGGGACAACTATCTACTGCAACATGTATTGGAAAATACCAGGGGGCAGAGAGTGCTGGACCTAGTAATTGCAACTGAGAATGTAGCTGTAACAAACATGACCATGTTGCCACCAATTGGTGAGAGTGACCATAAGGTCATGACTTGGGAGGTGGCTAAAGGAGTCGAATTTACAATTAAGACAGGGTACATGTGGAATTACCGGGCTGGTAAGTATGACAAGCTTAGGAGTTCGATTTGTTCAGTGCCATGGCATGTACAACTGCAAGGACTAGAAGTCGACAGTGCATGGGAGGTAGTTAAGAAGTGTTTGCATGAAGCAATGACTGACTGTATACCAAGAGTCCGAATAATAAATCAAGTAGGGGTTAAATGGATGAATAACACTATTAAGCTTGAGCTGCAAAAAAAGAAACAATTGTGGAGGGAATTTAAGGAGAAGGGTAACCATCAGGTGCAGGAACAGTATAAAGCTCAGGCCAGGATGGTAACAAGGGTGGTAAGAAAAGCAAAAGCAGATTACGAAAGGAAATTGGCCATGCAGGCTAAAGAGAATCCCAAACAGTTTTTTCAATATGTTGCAAGTAAAAGGAAAAATGCTCATGGTAGAATGATCTTAAAAAATGCTGAGGGTAGGGAGGTAACCGAATCAGTCGATGTTGTGGAATTACTGAGCGAGCACTTTGCATGAGTATATCATCCAGGTGGTGACTTTGCAGAAATGGAAGAACCAACAGCTTATACTGGAATTGTGATGAATGAAGTAGAGGTAACTAGTCTATTACAGAACCTCAATGTCAATACATCTGTGGGATTGGATGGTATACCAGCTCGTGTCGTACGTGAAGCGGCTAAAAAATTGTCAGTGCCCTTGACCATTTTGTTTAATTTGAGCCTCAGGACTGGGTGAGTCCCAAGGGGGTGGAAAGAGGGGAAAATAGTTCCACTGCACAAAGGTGGTTCCAAGGCTGCTGTTGAAAATTACCGGCCAATCAGCATAACAGGAATCATTATCAAGATCTTAGAGAAAATAGTCAAGAGGAAAATACAAGATTGGATAGAAGAAAATGGGATACTGTATCGGGGACAGCATGGTTTTGTGAAGGGTAGGTCATGCCTCAGTAACTTGCTCATGTATTATAACACAGTGACGGCTGAACTGGATAAGGGTAATGGGTTTACAGTGATTCTACTGGACCTTGCTAAGGCCTTTGACAGGATACCACATGGAATTCTAATCAGTAAATTGCAGCATATGGGAATGGACATAGGGTTAGTGAGATGGATAGGAGGGTGGTTGACGGAGAGATATCAGAGAGTGGTTTACTCAGGAGTAGAGTCCACAAGACGGCCAGTGACTAGTGGTGTGCCACAAGGATCTGTTCTTGGACCACTGCTGTTTAATTTGTTCATAAATGATATAGGAAAGGATCTGAGAGGAACAGTTCATTTGTTTGCGGATGCTGTGAAGTTGGGTAGGGCAATAGTGAATGCAGATGACGTCAAAATTTTGCAGGATGATTTGGATAGATTGGAGGTCTGGGCTAGGGAGAATGGATGTCAATTTAATGTGGCAAAATGTAAGGTCATGCATTTTGGGGTGAAAAGATTGGAGGCAGTTTACTGCATTGGTGGAACCGTGCTCCAGGAAATTGATGAGGCACGAGATTTAGGAGTGTTGGTGGATAAGGAATTGAAATTTAGGGGACACGTTGCAAAAGTGGCCAAATCAGCTCATCAAATCACTTGGTTGCTGAAGAATATGTTGACAAGCAGAGACAAGCAGGTTATTGTTCCTCTGTATCGCGCCTTGATAAGACCCCATCTCAACTACTGTGCTCAGATTTGGTCACCTAGGTTTCTTCTTGATGGGGAGGAGGTGGAGAGGATCCAGAGGCGAGTGACCAAGATGATAGCAGGTCTGTGGAATGAACCGTATGAGAACAGGTTGAGGATTTGTGGGTTGCAAAAATTGGTTGATAGGCGGAGGAGGGGAGATATGATTGAGACATTCAAATTACTGAAGGGTTTCTATAAAATTAATTCAGAAGATATTTTTGAGAACAGGGCTGGTTGTGGGAGGACTAGGGGCCATGCATGGAAGCTGGGCAAGAGCGTGGTTGACAAGGGTGTTAGAGCTAGGTTTTTTACTTGGAGAGTGGTGAATGAGTGGAATGCGCTCCCTGAGTCTGTGGTAGATGCTGTGACAGTGAATGAGTTTAAGGCGAGGTATGATAGATACTGTATGGATGTCGAATAGTTGTGATGAATATGATTTGGGGCCTCCCTTGATGAGTCTAATGACTCCCTTGAGTTGCCCGTAATAATAGTAATAGTAAAGTTTTGATTGCTATTTCTTTTTTTTTTTTTTTTTTTTGTCTAGAGTGCTGCAGTGAATCATAAAATGCTTCTATCTCTTCATCAGTGTGGATGAGGTGGGTGCATGGTGGTTACCTTGGAATAATACTCGGCAGGTTTCGAGGTTCTCCATGGAGGATATACATATATGACTAACAAATTTTGTCTTATATAGACCTGAGAATATTCTCAACCCTTGCTGTACCACATTCACTACTGTGCTTGGTTCTTCTGAGAAGACTTTGTCCATCTTTTTCAGTGATGTAGTCTTCACCAGTTTAGATTTAGCCATTTCAGAGTTCCTTATGGGCTTTATGGAGTACATGAAGTCCCCTCCATACTTTACATCCCCCCCAATGACAGATGTGCCAAACTAGGGTCATTGGGGTGGCTATTTCTTTCTGTATCTACAACAAAGCCTTAAATGTAGATCCTTGTTATATTCCCATGATTTCTCAACTATTTGTATCAGAGGAAAAATTTGATTGTAACAATATCTGTTTGAGCAGGATCTAATTTGTTCTCCAAGTTTTTCTTCCACAACCTTTCTTCATTTCATCTCTATTAAGGATATTACAGTTAATGAAGTAATGAAGATGACATCATGGCTAGCTTGGACATAACTTATTTGTTCACTAATGTCCCAACAGATGAAGTCCTAACATTACTCAAGGACAAGTTATCCAAAAAAATGTTAGCCTTGCTTACACATTGCATCAGGTCAGGTTACTTCAAATTTCAAGATAATATATACAAACAAAATCATGGACTGGCTATGGGTAATCCTTTATCCCCTGTACTCGCAAATATTTACTTACAGGATTTTGAAACCAAAGCTATCTCTTCCTTTATTTTAACACCTAAAGTTTGGAAACACTATGTAGATGATGTCTTCATTATTTGGAGCCATGGACATGATTCCCTTATGGTTTTTCTCAAACATCTCAATAGCCGACATCAAAGTATTAAGTTTACTGCCGAGCTTGAAACGGATAACTCCTTGCCTTTTCTTGATGTCAAACTGACTCGCTCTTCTGGTAAACTCAAAATATCGATATATAGAAAGCCAACACATACCAACAGATATCTGCATAGTCAGTCCCATCACTTCCCTCCTCATAAGCTTGGAATAATTTCCACCTTGGGACATAGAGCCCGTTCTCTTCTGGATGATCCAAATGAACTTCTTACAGAAATAAACCATCTGAAAACTTCTTTCGAAGTTAATGGATATTCCAAGAGAATCATTGAAAAATTCCTTCTTAATCCTCCTAGACATCACTCAGAAGAAACAAATAGATTCAAAGGCAATATATCTATTCCTTACATAAGTACAGTTTCACACAAATTAGCAAAAGTTCTAAGAAAATACAATATCAGAACCTTGTTCACTCCACTTCCAAAGATCCGTTTCTTAGTAAGCCATCCAAAGCCTTGTCATCATCAAATCAAATACCCTGGTGTATATAAAATATCGTGTGATTGTGATATTCCTTATTTTGGGCAGACAGACAAATCTGTCGAATTGCTTATGGAAGAACGCATGAGGGACATTACTTACAAGAGATAGCGAGCCAGTGCATTATCTAGTCATATCCTTTTCTCGGCTAATCCTAATGATGAAAACCAAAGTCACAAAGTCTGCTGGGAAAAATCTACTAACATCTTCCGTTGCAATGATGAACTAGAGAGAAAAATCGTGGAATCAAGAGAAATCATCTTCAATCCTGTTCATCTAAATAATAACTTGAGCTACAACCTCCCAGATTGTCATACAGCTGAAATCATGTACTGGCGTTCACGAGATGCTACTAGCATGCACTTTCCCAACAATACAACTAATGAAAGAACAGCTTTAAATACAACCGTAATGATTTAGTGTCAATTATGTATAGAGACTCTCTATGATGTTCATAGTTTATTTAAGCTTCAGTGTTTTAGTGTTTTTTCTTTTTTCTTTCTTTTATAATCTCACCTGATGAAGGCTGTTAAGCCGAAACTAGTCGTGTTTTTATATTAAAACCTTTTTACTTAAATCTCGGTTCTAGTCATTCAATTCTTTATAAAAAAAAATATATATATATATATATATATATATATATATATATTGCCAGCATTCCCTCTTTAACTTCTTGAGTCCACCATGAAGTTTTGTATACACAACTTTAGTATATGCTTCTCAGGCTAAATCACCCAATGTGTTTTCTATGGATTTTGCTGCTGAGTCTCCATGGTTTAGTTCTTCTTTCATTTTTTCTTAAATAATATTTGTATATTTGACTGTATAGTTTACCTTAATGTTGCTAAACTTAGATTCTTTTGCAAACATTTATACATATTTTTGTTTTCACTATGTTATTCAATTTTATTCTACTCAAACTAAATGATAATTGACTTTCCATTTCATATCCCCTGTATACTCTCGTATTATCCTGAATGAGCATGATAATATCACTGCTAATAATAACATAGTCAGTGAGATCCTCTTTATTTCTTGATGTGCACAAACATAAATTTGTGCACATTTTTATGTTAGATCATGGTTTTAGTGATGAACAATCCATGGCCTGAACAGAGTCCACTGGGTATTTATCATTATTATTATTAACTTTTTTTTTTCAAAAATTTCCAGAACATTTTATATCCAGAATTCATTTTTTACTCTGCTGTTTTGCTCTTCAACAGCTGGCTTTTCCTTATCTTTAATGTCAGCTGCTCTCTCTAATTAAAAAAAAAAAAAAAAAGAAGAAGAAAAATCTTTACTTCTCAACAGAGAAGTAAAGATTTTTTGTCACTCTGTCACTATTGATACAAATCATTCTCATTATCCAATTTCCCATTTTGAAATTTCAGCCATTCAAGTATTCAATGCATGCATCGAATATTATAATTACTGTTTCCTTCCTCTGATCACCTTGGGCTAAATATAAAACCATACAATTATTATAGAAAGGCTTGTACGCTGGTTAAACATGATAATTAATACTTAAGGAATTGACAGCGTACACTAGAAATATAAATTAAATCAACTTTAATATATACTTTCTGATATTTCGGCAATGTCATGTTGTCATCTTCATGGGAACTTAAGATAAAGACATGTGCACGCAAGTACTACATAACAGCAAATGAGAAATGAAGCAAGGAAGCTACTGTTTTCCTGAAGTCCTGATGGTGCCCCCCCCCCCCCGGCGGGCTATATTAGGTGTTCTTGGCCTTTGGACTGAAGTTCTTCTGATGCATGTTTCCCAAATTTGGGGCAGTCTCATGCATCCAAATTTGCTGAGGTTTGGCATGTTCCTAATGGCTGAGGCTGATTCCATGAATAGTCTTTCATGTTTGAACTTGCTGCAGTGTATTACTGTGGCTTTCTTCCACCTTATTCTGTGGCGAGTATCCAGAGCATGGTCTGCAAGCCCAGAGTGGCTGTACTGGTGAAATTGGATGTAGTTCTTGTGTTCTGAGATTCTGATATTTACTATCCTGCCTGTTTGGCCAAAGTAAGACAATTTACAGTAACTTCCTCGAAAACAGTAGCTTCCTCGCTTCGTTTCTCATTTGCTGTTATGTAGTACTTGCCTGTAGTACATAACAGCAAATGAGAAACGAAGCAAGGAAGTTACAGTAAATTGTCTTACTTGTAGTACTTGTCTTTATCTTAAGTTCCCATGAAGATGGCAATGTGACGTTGCTGAAATATCGGAAAGTATATATTAAAGTTGATTTAATTTATATTTCTAATGTACGCTGTCAATTCCTTAAGTATTAATTATCATACAATTATTATTTAGAAGTCTGGTTCTGTTCTTTTACATTGCAGTACCACTAGTTATGTCATGAATGCGTTTCTTCTCCTTTAGATCCATCTCTTTTCTTTTAACTATTCTTATGTTGATAATGCCTATTTTCCATTTTGTTGATTTGTTGATACTGTACCTCATTTTTGATTGTTCATCTTGGTTTCATGACAAAACCAGTGGGGGGTCTTTGTTGAAGGAGACAATACTGTACCAGCATAACATTTGATTGTATTGTGTCATATTTTTCTTTAGTGTAAACTGATACAGAATATAGTTTAGTCGACTCTGTCCCATATTCCTAGTTCATCCTCATTGGTTCAGTTGTCATTATTCAATAATGGAGTGTATCACAAGGAAGCAAGGACTGGACATCAAGTAAGAAGTCCTAATCAGCTTTCTATATTTTGTACAAGCTGTGGAAGTCTCCCTCCAGTTATCCATTTAAGTGACCTTAAATGCTGATGGAAGACTCAGTATTTGAATACAAACCTGAAAAACTGACACTTTATTTGTTTATTTGTTTTGAAACGGCATAAATTGCAAGAATAAAGATGAGTTCTTGATATCAGTAGATGTAGAGAAACTACTAATTAGTCACTTAATTCTGGCTGGCAGAGGAGGATACAGGAATAGAATGCAATGAGCTCAGTTTATTCAGAGAGGATAGACAAAGTAGGAGAGTTCTACTAATGATTGCAGAGGAATTAAATCCAACCAGAGTAGAAATTTCCAGTATTGGGAGTAGTATTAGTAAGAGGTTAATAGAAAAATATACCATTTAGTGCTTGTAGATCAGGATCATCTGAATGAGTCCATTTAGACAGATAAATCTTATAGATGCAGGGAGACTTTCATTATGGATAGTTGGAAAGCTATGGATATAGACTGGAGGGAAGAAAAGAAGTATGCAGGATAAGGCAAAGCGAATTTTAGAGCTGCTCAAAGATGGAAGAGACTTGTAGCACAAGAACACTGGATCTGGTAATAGCATCAAAGAATCTGTCTATAAATGAGTTGGCTATCATGCATCCAGTTGGTGGGAATGATCATTCAGTTTTGACTTGGAAAGAGATAATACTATTCTTGGAAAGAAGTTAACAGGCACCCCAATGAACAAGGTGCATTGTGCCATGTAACAAATCATGTGTGTGTAGCCAGTATCAATTAGATGGATATGATGCTCCCAAGTTACTGCAACTGTGTCTGACTGAAATGGCTGCAAGAAGGGAATTGATGGAGTTTAAAAAAGGCATTGATAGGATGCCATGTTACAGGCCTATCTGTTCAACAAATTGGCCCATCCCAGGTAATAATCAAGAGTCAGTTGCAAGTGTTACCTGCAGTGGATGACCCACCACACTCACTGAACTAGACCGTAGGGTGCTATGAAGGATAGTATGTCAAAACTGCCATTCGTTGACTGACACATTGAATGCAGAGTTCCAGCCATCGACTGGAACACAAATCTGCACAAAATCATTCAGAACTGAGGCTCATAACATTGGTTTCCATGGTATGACTGCAATATACAATCCACACATTACCTGACCCAACATGCAGCATTGTCTTCAGTGGTGCAAAGAGCATGTACAGTGGGACATGGAAGCTTGGAAAGCTTTGTTATAGTGACAAATCACGCTACACACAACACTTACTCATCCATCTACTGAGCAGATGGATGGGGGGGGGGGTAGGTGTGGTGGATGCCCAGTGAACCTCTTACCAGAGTGTAACTTCAACTATGAAATTCTGAGGTGGCAGTTAAGGTCCTGTTGGTTTGGCTTCAGACCTCTGTGGTTCCATGAATATTGAACTCCAAAAGATATCTGAACATTCTGGACAAAGCAATGCTTCCTACTTTATGACATTTCTGTGGAACTGACTGTTGTCTCTATCAGCGAGACAATGCACTGTGTCATAAGGCTTCTGTTGTAACTGCGTGATTTGTAGAAATGAATGTCACCACACTTGACCGGCCGTGATTGCAACCCTATTGAACATCTGTGTGATTAACTGGAGCATCAAGGAGTGTCAGCCGCACAACAGACAGTCTAGGACCTCATTACATGTCTGCAGGAAGAATGGTCCAAAATTTTCATTGATTGCTGCCATACACTTGTGGAAAGTATGCCCCATAGGATTGCTGCAGCCATCACAGCTAAAGGCGATCATGCATGCATCTTATTAAGGTGGGTGCCATGGCTCTTTGTTCCTCACACTATGGTATCCGTTGATTTCTTTCCAATCAGTGTATATGTAGGAGCTTTCATTAAGAAGAATATATATGTGAAATTCTAAGGTTGGTGATTATAATAAGCTGAGAAGGCAGCTTGAAGCAGTTCCTTGGCATGAGAAACTTTGTGGTGGAAGAATTTCCAGTGCATAGGATAGGAACATCTGTTGGTGGATAGGAAACCAAAGTTCAAAGATCACATAGCAAAAGTTGCAAATACAACTCAGAGGATAATTGTGAAGTTGAAGCGAACCTTGACATCTAAGGATAATGAAACCATTTTGCCTCTTTATAAGGCTTTGATAAGACCACACTTGGATTATTGTGTACAAATTTGGTCTCTCAGATTCCAAGGGGATAAAGAAGCTGTGGAAAGGATGTAAAGAAGAGTTACAAAGATTATATCCAGATTATGGGATTTAGATTATGAGGATATATTGCAAGTATGTAGATTACAGACTCTGGTTAACAGGAGAAAGAGGGGTGATATGATAGAGGTCTATAAACTTTTGAATGGGTGTTATAGGATATCATCTAAAGAAATTTTTCGTTATATGGACGGTGGGGAGAGACGCTGGGGCATCCATGGAAGTTAAGTTTGTTCACAGTTCATGAAAGGGGTAAGAACTAGGTTTTTCTCTTACAGAACAGTGTGTATGTGGAATAGTTTACCTTTAGGGGTAGCGAATGCATCTAGTGTGAATGAATTTAAGGGAAGGTATGACAGCTGGTTTTTGGGTGATTTATAGCCTTGCCTCTCTCGATGAGTCCTTGACTCCTGGAGGTCTCAGATAATAATTATAGAATTACTTTTGGCCATATCACAGCCACCATAATTTTATAGTGGCTCAACTACAGTTGGAAGTTTTTCCACTTGGTTATACTATAAATTAAAAATGCCAAGAAATTATATTCTTGGTTTAATTCTTTATCAAAGTGTAAGCATACAAAGTTTGCACCTGAAGTATTTTCAGGACTGGGCAACTCCTATATAGAAGCTAATGACGTCACATCACTTGCCTTAGTATCTCACAATGCAAAGCACATGTCCGTAAAGATATGTGCTTTGCATTGTGGGATACTAAGGCAGGTGATGTGAAGTCATATCCCATACATTGGACATGTGCTTTGCATTGTGGGATACTAAGGCAAGCAATGTGAATTCATTAGCTTCTATATACAAGTTGCTCAGTCCTGAAAATACTTCAGGTGCAAACTTTGCATGCTTGTAGACATATATATATGTAGCTTTGTTGTGAAGATTTTTGTTTACCCATTGCTTTGGTAAAATGTGGATGAAAACAATATAATTTTTTGTCAAGTTTAATTTACTTTTTTTTTTGTCAAGTTTAATTTACTTTTTTTTTTTTTTTTGTCAGTGAAAATACATCTCACAACTTTTTTTTATATCACTCCCACATGTGAGAGACTGTAAAGCATATAGTAAATAAATACCATGTATGGACTGGAATTAAGAGCAGAGTAATCTGTTGATATTCTTAAAAAGATGAAAGTTATAGTCCTTGGGGATTACTTCATGGGGAAGACTTTTCCACAGAATTGGGATATATGGAATAAAAGACAATGGAGTAGCATGTTCAGTGAATCTGCAGTATAATTCTAAAAGGATGTTTGAACAGCTGTTGAGAAATGTTATGGATCTTGATTGGTGACATATATATATATATTAGTGGCCACTGATTAGTTGACAGTTCTTCAGATTCTGAAAAAGTTGATTGCTGATGACCTCCATTACTTTGGATAAGACTGATGTGAGAGCAGTAGGTTGATAGCTGGATAGAAGATGCTTATTGCCTTGCAGTTGGACTGTATGTGGATGCCAACTGATTAAAATAGTGTATAAATGATAAAAAACAGGTGCTCAGGAGCCCATCTCCTGAGCACAGCTGGTGGAATTCCATCAGTACCCAGGAGCTTTTTTTGGTATTCAGGTTCTTTGGTATTTGAGATTCTTATGTCTTTCAGTGGAAGGCTGCATGAGGTATGTGATACATTGTAAGTAAGGAAGGAGGTGATTTGCCATCATCATCTTTGTAGAAATTGAATGAGAAAAATCATGCCAAGATGCAGGCATTATCTTTAGGTGATGTTACAGTGTTATGGTGAGAAAGAGGTGGAAGCACAGAATGACAAAAGTTAAACCTACATGGCTTTTGCAAGAGATCAGAGGCATAGCTGCCATTTGTAATTGGTACAGGTAGCAAGTTTTCTACATTTAACCCTATTGAAGTTATACTTATCAGCTGCTTTTAATAATGGTTTTACAAGTACAGGTAACCCTCATATAATGCGGATGTTAGGTTCCACAGAAATGCCTCATTATATAAATCACGTTATGCGAGACTCAGATCACATAGAAAAAAGTAGGGTTATGTTCCTACTTTAAATTTTTTTTTTTAAATTATATAAACAACAATGACATATTCAACAAAAAATGTTTTTATTTAATTCAGGTAATTCATGTAAGTTAAGAAAACATATAAATAATGAGACAAAATACATAGTATAAACTTATAAAAAAAAATACAAATTGTACGTAAACTTCATTGCCCATAATGCATAAATGTTTTAGGCAAAATAAAACGAAGTGCATAATTTAATCGGCATCACGGTCTTCAAAGCGAACATTTCGTAGATGTTCTTTATTTACGAGTGGCCAGAAGTCGTCATCACTTGAAATCTCTTGGACATCATTTGTATAATTTTCATTGCATACTTTGGCTGGTTTAGTTATCAAGAAGTCAGTAATAAGACCTCGCTTACCACTATGCTGCAATTTTTTATTAAGTTCATAATATGGAGCTAAAGAAATATCCAATTGTCTCGTGAATTTTCCGGAGCGCTCCATTGAGGGATTATTATCCGTAAAATGACTTTCTTGCCAAGTCCAATCCTTCTGCTCATTTTTTTAACGGATTCATCACAATTAGAATCTTCAGCAGAACTTTCTCCTCCATTTAGTTCGACATCATCTATTAATTGTACCAGTTCCTCCTCATTTAAATCTATTTTCCCATCAATTCACTAATTTCGTTTTCAACCATATTACAAAAGCCCTCTATGTGGTCATCACTATAAAAATAAAATTTTTATATAAAAAAAAGCATTACATATTTTATGTTGCTCACCAGTAAATAAAGTGCTCAGCTTGAGATTAACACACTTATGATTTTTGATGCGTTTTCCTGGCAGAAAATGAGACAATTTTCAATAATAAACACCTTTATACGGTAAACAATTGACGTACATGCATGCCGAACAGTATTTCCCCTAATATATTTGCTACTTATAACTGCTTGCGCGATATGGGCAGACGCAAATTTAATGAAGATAAAATTTGATTTTTAAGTCGCTTGGGGAAAAATATATAAAAAGATAAATGGTTACTACAGTTTGTAGACTGCGTTATATGTGGGTTACCTTGGCAGTATTCAGTGTAGGCTGTAAATGCAGTTTATAGCTTACACTGAAGCCTGCATGAAAGTCTCAAGCCACTTACAATAAGCTGTGCTTTTTTTGGACTACTCAGGTGCAATTTATGAAAAACCATGGCTTGGATTTAGGACATCAATTTTGAATAGAGTGAGAATGAAACCTCCATTCCAACATGGATAATTTCTGTAACAAGACACGAGTATCTGGATTTAAAATACAGAAACAGTAGTGTGTGACCATGGAAAGGAGGACTAAATGTCTCAGAGATCTTCTCAGTTGTTATTATAGTGCCAAACCAAACAAGGTTGTGAATGTTGTGAGGGGAGATGTTCAACAAGAGATGAAACCTAGTTGAAATTGTGATCCAAATTACCAAGTGGAGCAATCACCTCAACAGTGTAGCTGGAAGGAGAACTGGTTAGGAAAAGATCCAGAGTGTTGGGTGAATGGTGAGGATTGTCATGGATTCTGGTTGGGAGAGGAATGATTTTTTTAAAATCAAAACTTACAGCAAACACTTCTACTTCATTCTTTTCTTTTAGCTTTGTCATTGCATTTTGAAAAATTAAGGGACAAGTCATCAAGGAAAATAATTTTGCTGTTGAGGATTTTGAATTATGAAATCATCAGAATTAGTGTAATGGTAGAGACAACAGATGAATGAGGCATTTTGAAGCAGAGAAATCAAGCCACAGAAGGTCAAAAAGGGGACATACAAGATTTAGCATTCATTTCCAAGGAATATCCGATTGTACAAAAATACATGTACCTATGACAGATGGAATCATACAGAGTATAGATTGGAGTTGAAAGGGGCTGAGGTTGTTGTGGCAGAGATTTTGGGGTTCACTCAAAAACAGGCGATCAGGTTATGATGTACATCATTTAGGTTGGTGTTTATGCCATGAATGCTAGTGAAGTGCATGTGGAAGACTAAGTTTTAAATTTTGCAGATAATTTTTTTTTAGGCAGGTGTGTTATTTAATTTAACTGCAGTCACACTCCATTTATTTAGGTTACTCTCATGCCAGTATTACAAAGGAAAAGACAAAAACCACAGAGGAGAGGGGAAACAGACTCTTAGATGTACAGAAAGTGTCTTGTCTCCATGCCATAACATGACCTCGACAATGTCCCTCACATACCATTATACAGCTCTATCCAGACACAACCTAGCATTGAAATTATGTGCCATCTGATCAGGAAGCTTCTTGAGTGTTACTGTCTGGTCTGGTCTAGTATGCTATCTGGTGGCCAGCATGCAGAACTGCTTTACTACTGTACATTCAAAGTGGGGGAGGTACTATCTCTACAATATGTTGTGGCATTCCTAGAATCCCTGCTCTAGAAAGAAACTGACCATGGCAACAGCCACTTGAAATATCACAACCTAGTAGGTTTTTTTGGCATTTCTCTAGCTAGGACAATATCCTTTATGATGGAAATGCCCACCGATACCAGAGTCTCTTTGGGGCAAAAAGGTCATGCCTCGAGAAGGAGGGGTTGACTTGACTGAGAGAGAGTCTGTTGTATATCGTTTATTAAATATGCATATTCACAAGAATATAATTTTATTACTGCAAATATATCAACCAGAAACTAACTGTTCATCATAATGGTCACCAGAATTTTAACGATGATACACCATTCTGCTACTTGTATATGAAAATATGATTGAGGCCATTGAGTTACTCTCGGTATATTTACGAGTCTTGCTCCCTCTAATGAGACTAATCAAATGCCCACTGCACAAATCAAACTGATTTGGACAGTGGGCCTTCCCATAATTCATTGACATAGACATCTGGATGGGAGAATGCTGTTCTTTATAGGATACGAAACCAGCTTGATACATTGTCAACTACCTCTATATAAAAGTAGCTATGCTGTGAATATATTTCATGTGCATAATTCTGCTTGCTCATACTTGGATAAAATAAGGATGAAAGCAAGAATTATGCACATGAAATATATTCACAGCATAGCTACTTTTATACAGAGGCAGTTGACAATGTATCAAGCTGGTTTCGTATCCTATAAAGAACAGCATTCTCCCAAACCTTATCATAAAAAGGTGAAATCCCCTGCTCTTTCTTCCAGAGGCCTGTCGCGGAAAAAAAAATCAGCAGATCACTAAAGAATTATAAAGAAACTATTTTCAACCTCCTTCCAAAATTTAATGTATTCAGTACTTCCAAGCATCTTATTCATCCACTATCACATCTCTTGTGCGGGTTTGCAAGTTTATTCACATTCAATAATGTATAACCTTCATTACATGGGAGAATCAAAATTCACTAAATACATCTATTAGAAAAGGATCAGCAGAGCACATCCTGTAGACTTATCACAATCCATTGTATATTGAGCCAGTTCATTGACAGTCTTATATTTGTTTTCTTTCTGTAAGTGATGAAATCTTCTAATGGTTTTGTGGAAAGAAATTCCTCATGAATGGGGCTCAACAAATAAATAAACCCAACAAGTGAATTTTGTCATCTGGTGAGTAGTTTCAGACTGGACTAAACAGAATATCTTTCATTTAATTAAAAAAAAAAAACATTCTAAACTTTTTTTTTAATTTTACAGAAATTTATACAGGAAAATATGTATCATAATGAAGAGCCATTCCAGTTACAAAAATTAATGTAACAAATTATATTTTCCAAAAAATCAATATTGGTTTTACTATTCTTCCTATTTTTATTATTCATTGATTTCTTCTCCTTCGAATGTTTCTCACATAAAGGACATGTTCTCCAAACAACAATACAGTATCACTAATCACTTTATGAGCTGCCATTGACTTATTGGATACATCATTTAAAAAATAGGTGTGTGCGGGGGGTTCCTGGATGAGTACATTTTTTTTTTCATTGCAAGTAAGATTTAGCATGATTTGTCAAGCCTTGGTCATGGATCAATCGCATTAAATGTTTTTCCTCCTTACATGTTCTGATAATTTGATACCAATCAGCAGGAGAAAAAAAAGTTTGATTTTTCTTCGTATATGATTTGTTAATGTCATAATTGAGGATCGCTATCTGATTCATTATGCTGCATGTCACAATAATAATTACATTCCATCTTTATTTTACAGCCATAAATTTAATTTCTTTCATAAAACAATGTACTTTAACAATTAATATGATATTTTTGGTTTAACACTCTACAAGTAACGTAAAATAAATTTAGTTCAATCCTTTATCCAACTGTAAGCAAACAAAGTTTGTGCCTGAGGTATCTTCAGGACTGAAGCAACTCGTAGTAAAGGTGGACCAAGCTCTCTTTGCTTACACTTGGATAAAGGATTAAACTAAATTTATTATAGTCAATGAGAGCTTGGTCCACCTTTACTACGAGTTGCCTCACTCCTGAAGATACTTCAGGTGCAAACTTCATTTGCTTACACTTGATTAAAGGATTAAACTAAATTTATTATAGTCTAACCAAGTGGAAAATAAACTTCCAAGTAACGTAAAAATATATTTAAAAGCAATTATTCAAGCACAAATCTCAAATATTTATCATTATGTATTATCATTATCATCTCTAACTCCTTTTTCAGCACTCTTTCCTTCATTTCTGAGCTTCTTCAACAACCTCCAGAATATCTTGCCACTTCCTTGATATTTATTTTCTATGTTTTTACCAAACTCCTCCCATGACGTTTGTTTAGCTAGTTTTACACAGTGTTTAGCTTTCTTACATTTGTCTCTGTATTCTCTAAGAGCACAAGCTGACTTATTTGCCAGGAACTTTTGATATGCTTTCTTCTTTTCCTTCACTGTCCCTTTAATTTCCTATGTCACCATGGAGTTCTGATTTTTCTATCCTTGCAGACTACCTCACCACATGCCTCTCTGGGTGAATCAATCAGGGTTTTCTTCAAGGTTTGGTTTCTGTTCTCGAACTCTTTCATTTTTTCTTCAATAATCTTTGTGTATTTTAATCTACAGTTCACATATGAAAGCTGCTCAACTTTTATTTGCTTTAAAACTTTCTTACATGTTATTCTTTTCAATATGAAATTCAATTTTATCCTGCTCAAGACTAAATAGTGATCACTTCCAATTTCAAATCCCCTGTACACTCTGGTGTCCTGCACTAGGGAGAAAACATAAATATCAACAATAACGTAGTCAATGAGACTTTTCTTATTCCTTGCTTCTTCTCTCCATGTGAATTTGTGCACATTTTTATGTTGGAACATGGTGTTAGTAATAACCAGTCCATGTCCTGAGCAGAATTCCAACAGGTATTTGTCATTATTATTAGCTTTGCTCTTTTCTCCAAATTTTCCCAAGATATTATTGTATGTCTGACAATCATTTCCTACTCTGCTATTTAGATCCCCAACAAGGACCAACTTTTCCTTTTTCATTGTGTCAGTTGCTTTTTCTAAAGCTTCAAAAAATTCCTCCACTTCTACCTTAGTAGAACCTTCTGTGGGATCATAGGCACAAATAAGTCTCATTGTACAATTACCCATTCTCATATTTGCCCACATTACTCTACTTGAGACTGACTGCCATTCAAGAAGATTAGCCTCATATTTTGTGTTGAATACTATGGCTACTCCTTCTTTTCCTTGATTGTCATTGCCTGAATATAACATTTTGTATTTATTGCTTAGAAAGATCTCACCAGTTTTGGTCTTTTTTGTTTCAGTCACCTCTATTATGTCGATCTGATACTTATCTAATTCCTCAGCTAGCTCCATTTCTTTGCCATTCAGGCTTATGTTGATAGTACCTATCTTTAACTCTGGTGATGTTGAGTTGGGGTGTGCTTTTAAATTTGTTCCAGTAGCTGGCTTTTTGCTGTTTGCCCTGGTTCCTTGGCGAAAACAATGGGGGGGGGGGCTTGTTTAACCGGGTGACGCCCCAGCTGGCATGAAATATTTTCATGTTGGACCATCATTTTGTATATTGGTTTAAGCCAATAAGAATACAATTTGGTCAGCTAAATCCCAAATTGCCAGCCCATCCTCGTTTGTTCAGTATCCAGGTTTCCCTGCATGTCTGTTCATCTTCCAAGTCAAAACCACATGGTCACTCTCTTCAACTGGTGGGGAGAGATGTCATCTAGTTATTATCGACTCTTCTGATGTTATGACCGAATCCAAAACTCTTGAACTTCTTGTTCCCTCTATTACATGTTGCCTAAGACATCTGCCCCTCAAGAATTCTAGAAATTCCATTCCCTTATTGCTACATGCATCTTCCTCTTCCCAATTTATACTGCTGTAGTTAAAATCTCCCATAACAATCATTCTTCTTGCACTTGCCAAGCTCGTCTAAACATCTCCTGGTCAGCACTCTGTGTGCTCCTTGGTTTGTAGCAACACCCCAATAAATATTTCGTCTTGCCTATCTCTACCTCACACCATATGCTTTCAAAATCATTAGTGTCACTGCCTTCCAAAGCCTCCATTCTTAGAGGACATAAGGCATCACTTATCATAAGCAGTACTCCACCCTTTCCCTTCCTATCCTGCCAAAAAATGCTGTACCCTGCTACTTCTATTCCTGTTATTATATCCTCTTCTGTCAACCACATCTTAGTGATCCCAACAATCTTTGGCCAGGCTGATGCTATCAGTCACTTATCATAACCAGTACTCCACTACCACACTTTCCCTTCCTATCCTGCCAAAAAATGCTGTACCCTGCTACTTCTATTCCTGTTATTATATCCTCTTCTGTCAACCACGTTTCAGTGATCCCAATAATCTTTGGCCAAGCTGATGCTATCAGCAGCACCAATTCCTCTCCTTTATTCTGGATACTCCTGGTATTAGTATAAAGCATAAAAATGCCACTATTTCTATACCCAGCATTATCCCCTCTAGACTCCACTGAGCTCAGCATTACCTGATGTCATCCTCCTTCTCCCAAGTACCCTTTCCCACAAGAGGCCACCCCTGCTACCAACCATCTTGGGCATTCTAGTTTCCCTGCATTGACACACTGACTCGTTCAGAACAGCAATCTCTGAAATCTCAGAACAGAAATGATATCCGAAATATATTAATTGTTATTCAGAAGACATACATGGTTCTGCCATCTCATGATGATAAATAGAATTATGGAGGTTAGTCATTTGGTTTCTGAAAAGAATAAGCACTAACCATGTGCTGATTTACTAAAATTTTGAGAGGCTCATAAAGAGGCTATTTCACATCAATTGTATCTTGTAATGCAGAAACATTGTAGGATTGCTATTCAGATACCAATGTTAAATCAATGCAGAATTCATATATTTTTCATATTCAAGTAGTAAAAGAAGATGTCACCTTATTTTTAAATACTATGGATGAGAGATAGTTGTGAAAAGTTATTCTGCTTAGTTACAATGTATATTACACTTGACAAATTATATTCCTGTATTAAAACCCAAATGTAAACCAAGGCATGAAGTAACTTCACAAATTTTTGCAACTGTCTCTTATATAAAGTTTTTAATAATGTGACACACACACACACACACACACACACACACACACACACACACACACACACACACACACACACACACACACACACACACACACACACACACACACACACACACACACTGGGGGGGGGGGGGGGGGCTCTGATGCCCCCCCCCCCCGAATTCCAGACTGGTAGGCCGGTTCTCCTTGAATTCTGATGACTCGAATTTTGAAGACTCAAAAAGGGGGGGTGCCGGTGCCCAATCCTCCGAGTTGCGGACTGGTAGGTCTGTTTTCCTTGAATTCTGATGACTCGAATTTTGAAGACTCGAAAGGGGCTTCCGCTCCTTTGCAAACCCCCCCCCCGAGTTCCGGACTGATAGGCCGGTTCTTGAATTCAGATGACTCGAATTTTGAGTCTTCAAAATTCAAAGGTCCCCCCCGAGTTCCGGACTGGTAGGCCGGTTCTCCTTGAATTCTGATGACTCGAATTTTGAAGACTCGACACTCAGTGTAGCCCAAGTTGCAAAACTTTTCAAATAATTTGACAAAAAACGTGACACGAAAACGTTACAAAAAAGGCTTAACATTTTATATTATAGAGTATATATATATATATATATATATATATATATATATATATATATATATATATGGTTTTTTTTTTAATTAATTAATTTTTTTTCTACTTGTATATGGAAAATATATGACTTCTGCCTTGATTTAAACTTGATGTTTTCTTGGGTCACTATTGAGACTCATCAAAACCAATCTGGGTAGTTATCCTTCCCATAATGTTTTTGCATTATGGAATAATAAGACTAAGACAATTGAAGAAAAATGTAATTGGCCTATGGTACGTTAGTACCATGTATGGGTTGGGAAAGACGAAACTTGTTTACATTTGATTTTAAAGCCTGTATGTTGTATTCCTTGGGAAACACATCGGGGGGGAGACTGTTCCACAATACAGAAGCAGCAGGGATGGAGGAGGAGGAGGAAAAGAAACTTGTTTGGAAAGTATGTTGGGCGGCAGCTGCATGTGTTCCAATGGACTTAGTACTGAGTTGAGGGAATTATTGATGCTATTTCAGATGAACAATTGCCATGGAAATATTTATAGAATACACATAATGCAGAAATCAAACATCTGTGCAAAATTGGGAGGAGTGAATTGGTAAGAGAGGGATTATTAATCAGTCTGATTGGTCTCCTCTGTATCAAGTCAAGCATTTTGAGGGAGCTCTTCCTCACTCCAAATGTGAGAGCAGTATTCAATATGGGATTTGTGATTTGTATGAGGTTAACAGCTGTTCAGAGGTGGAGTAACATCTTGAGTGAAAGAGAAATCCTTTTTTTTAGAAGCTGAGGATGCAATGGTTGTGATGTGTTTATAGCCAGGAAAGGCTCGATGTCAGGGTGGTTCCAAGAAGAGAAATTTCATCTTGTCTGGTTTTTTTGAGTGTTGTCAGAAATAATACTGAGAAAAAATGGTTCTTTTTTATAAGAAATAAGACAGAACTGGTTTTTATTAGCATTGAAATTGATAAGATTATCTAAATCCCATTCAAGGATTGCTTGGAGATCAGAATTGAGAGAAGTGGTGGTTGATGTTCTGTAGGTTGAGGTGAGTTGTGTAGAGTAAAGTTTATCAAATGAAAGGGAGGAGAGCAGTGTGCAGTCATTTGCAAAGATGTGCATTGGGTTAGAGGTCAACTGGAGTAGGTCATTGATATATAGAAGGAAGAGGGGTGATGAGAGAACAGAACCTTATGGAACTCTGGCATTAATTGAATGGTGAAAGGATAAGGAATTATCCACCATCACACATAATTGTACATCCAGACAGAAAGCTGGCAATCCAACTGCAGAAGTCATGAGACAGACCAAATGATAGGAATTTGCTTAGTAAGCCCTTTTTGCCAAACCTGGTCAAATGCTTTGAGATATCAAGTGCAACCAGTGGTGAGCTATAAGGGGCTTGCATGAGCCCATTGTTAAATTTTTCTCAAATTTTTGAGCCCCATGTTCTTCTTGTTTACTTTTTTATTTTTCCAAAAAAAAAAAACCATTCTTTTTTGAAATATTAAAAACAGTAACCTAACAAAAATTAGTCTATTCGGCAGTGTATAGATTATTTGGAATTATTGTTTCAGCTCCTCTATAAGGGTAGATCATGCCTCAGTAACTTGCTCACGTTTTATAACACACTGACCGCTGAACTGGATCAGAGTAATTGGTTTACAGTGATTCTACTGGACTTGCTAAGGCCTTTGACATGATACCACATGGAATTCTAATCAGTAAACTGCAGCATATGGGGATGGATATAGGGTTGGTGAGATAGATGGGAGGGTGGTTGATGGAGAGATATCAGAGTGTGATTTATTCAGGAGTAGAGTCCAAAAGATGGCCTGTGACTAGTGGTGTGCCACAGGGTTCTGTTCTTGGACCGCTACTTTTCACTTTGTTCATTAACGATATAGGAAAGGATCTGAGAGGAAGTGTTCATTTGTTTGCTGATGATGCAAAGTTGGGTAGAGCAATGGTGAGTGCACAGGATGTCAAAATTTTGCACGATGATTTGGATAGTTTGGAGGACTGGGCTAGGGAAAATGGATGTCAATTTAATGTGGCAAAGTATAAGGTTATGCATTTTGGGGTGAAAAGATTAGCAGCAGTATATCACATTGGTGGAACCGTACTCCAGGAGATTGATGAGGCTAGGGATTTGGGAGTGTTGGTGGATAGGGAGTTGAAGTTTAGGGGGCACATTGCAAAAGTGGCTAAATCAGCTCATCAAATCACTTGGTTGCTGAAAAATACTTTAACAAGCAGAGACAAACAGGTTATTGTTCCTCTGTATCGAACCTTGTTAAGACCCCATCTAGACTACTGTGTCCAGATATGGTCACCTAGGTTTCTTCTTGATGGAAAGGAGGTGGAGAGGATCTAGAGGCTAGTGACCAAGACGATAGCAGGTCCATGGAATGAACCTTATGAGAACAGGTTGAAGATTTGTGGGTTGCAGAAATTGGTTGATAGGCAGAAAAGGGGAGATATGATTGAGACATTCAAATTGCTGAAGGGCTTCTATAGGATTAATTCAGAGGATATTTTTGAGATCAGGATTGGTGGTGGGAGAGCTAGGGGACATCTATGGAAGCTTGGTAAGAGTGTGGTTAGCAAGGGTGTTAGAGCTAGGTTTTTTACTTGGAGAGGTAAATGAGTGGAATAAGCTGCCAGAGTCTGTTGTGGGTGCTATGACTGTAAATGAGTTCAAAGTGAGGTATGATAGATACTGTGTGAATGTTGAATAGTTCTTGACATGATGTTGGGCCTCTCTCAATGAGTCTAAGGACTCCTTGGAGCTGCCTGTAATAATAATAACGAATGTGCCCAAGTTTGAAAATAAAATAAGTGCATGAATTATCTTTACCCTTCCCCTTATGGTAGCCAATCATATGGTAAAACCAGTAGCCAATCAAATGTTCGTAAAACTGTCATCAACTGGTAGTTCCACTGGACATTAGTTCTGTGTTCGTCAGTACACTGATGTATAACCAATTGTTTGTGTTTAAAATTTAAAAATAATAAATTTAAAAACTATATATTCAGCAATTTTTTATAATTGTAAAAGTATTTTTACCCATGAAACATGAAAAGACAGTCAAATTTATTAAATTTTTTTGGGAAAGAAAAAATAATGAAAAGTGATTCTGCTGATTCTACTGCAAATGAAGATGAAGTTGAAGATAATATGCACATTGATTCAGTGAATATGCAAGAAGTTGGTGGAGAAAAATGAAATCATTTACCTGATTGCTGGAACAAAAAGCAAGCATCGTATTTCAAAATGCAGTATAAGTGGTTAGAAGTTAAAAATGGTAAATTAGGATGTGTTTGCTCAAAATATAAAAACTTAGGTGTTGAAGGAGAAAAAAGTTGTCACCTATCAAAGAAATGGGTAGAAATGAAAATAGAACCGAATGGAAACACTACAGACTCAAGAACCACATCTTTGCATAAAAAGTTATCCAAACATAATGAATCATTTGCTCATAATAAAATCTTAAAAATTAATGAAGAATGCAGCAAATCTATATTACCAAATTTAATTGACAAACTAAATGAAAACACAATTTTTATAACTTTAAAAATGTTTAATTCTGTTTATAGTTTGGTGAAGAGAAACCGACGAATGTCTGATTTACCAGATTTAATCGAGGTGCAAATTAAAAATGGTATTGATCTAGGATTATCGTTGCATCTAGATTCTCAGGAATTAGAATAGTTGAATATATTTCTAAACAAATAAAATTAGGAATATTCTCCAAAATAATAGGAAAAATTGCAAAATTTCTATAATAGCAGACGATTAAGTGTTTTGGTTATTCACATGCAAGTTGAGCTCACTGAACCATGTATGATTTTTGTAGATCTTGTAGAACTAGAAAATACCACAGCGGAATGTATACATGCAACTATAATTGCTACTTTAAATTAATATGGATTTTCTGATAACTATTTAAAAAATCATCTCATTGCATTTTGTTGTGATGGAGCTAGTAATGTTAGGAAACCAATCAGGCATTGCAATCAAACTTCTACAAAAATTTCCCAACATTGTGATTTGGCATTGCATAGCTCATCGTTTACAATTAGCATTAGACGATTCGATAAAAAACATTGAAGAAATAAATAATTTTGGAATAGTTATGGAAAAATTATATACTTTTTATCATCAAAAATCAACGAGAATTAAATACAATTGCAAAAGTCCTTGCTATCGAAATTTTAAAGATCAGCCGTCTGTTCGGATCAAGATGAGCAGCTTGCAGTTTACGAACGGCTCTTGCTGTGTGGAGAAATTACCCAGCTTTATGCAAGCATTTTGCATCGAACGATAAATATAAGGGCTTTTTAAACCGACTTCTCAATTTGGAATTTTTAAAAGATGTAGCATTAATGATTGATATCCTACAGGAATTATCATATTTGTCAGAAGCTTTACAAAGTCGCAATATAAGTATTATAAGGGCTAACTCCTTAATCATGCAAACAATTAATGCAATTAATGATTTTAAAAGTTCTGTAAGTTCTTATGAATCTAAAATTGATACCATGTTAAAATCAAAAGAATTTGAAGGAATAGCAATTGAAAGCAAAATCAGATTTCACAAACTACCATGAGAAACAGTACTAAACTCTCTTATAATGTCTTTAAAGGATAGATTAATGCATCAAAATAATTTTAAACTTAAAAATGAAAATTATGAGGATTTGGAAGATGAAGAACTGAAAAACATTTTAAATGTATGTTATCCTGAAACATGGAATATGAGAGAAGTTACGTGTCCATGGTTAGGAGAAAAGAGAATAAGATCTTTTTTGAAACTAAAATTAATGATTTTAGAGATTTAGTGAAAATAGCTTTGACTGGAAAGTTACAAAACGAAATTCCCAGCACGGTGAAAAAAGCTAAAGTGATTATGGCAACGTTTGCAACGCTGAAGCTGAACGAGCTTTTATTGTGATGAATAATTTCGTAACGACGAAGAGATCTTCTCTCACTGTAAAACATATTTCGGATTTACAATATGTATAAATGGGAAACCCTTGAATGAATTTAATCTGGATCCTATGTCAAATCTTTTCTAGAAAATCATTGCTTGGCTATAGATCCTCGAACACAAGACATGAAGGAGGAAGGAAATAAGGTGTGGCAGCTATTGTCATAAGTATTTCCTTAAAGTAATTGTTTGTAAATGTTAACTTGTAAAGGAGTGATGTTTTTCTGGTAAATGTGCACTAGTTCATTAGTTCTTCTTTCGTATGATCCCAAATGATAAAGATGTCATCTAACATATCTGTACCAAATTTTCAGTTTTGGATTAATGAATTACCTCAACCAAATCAATAGTTTCCACAATACCATCAAATTCACATTAGAAATGGAAAAAGATAAAAAACTGCCATTCCTTGACATTTTAATAAAGAAACAAATCAATAGTATCAACCTATCTGTATACAGAAAACCTACAAATACTGGACGTTACCTCCATTTCAACTCAGCTCATCACATAGCTCAGAAACTTAGCATTATCCATAGTCTCAAGAAAAGAGCTATACAGTATATGACAGACAAGGATGACCTACTAACGGAATTAACCACAATATCCAGCAAACTTTCTTTAAATGGTTACCCAAAAAGACTCTACAACAAGATTCTCTTTACTGATATACCACATCCACAACATGATGACGTCCAATACATCAGTATAATTACGATTCCTTTTGTCAGCAACCTTTCCAAAAAATTAGCTAACCTTTTAAAACCACATAAGATCAGAGTGGCATTCAAACCAATCAACACTATTCGGAAATTTTTAAGATCACCCAAAGATCCTCACCCATTCTACAAGTACTCTGGAGTATATAATATACCTTGCTCATGTGGTATTAGTTACGTAGGTCAGACCTCTAGAAGCTTTGAAACGAGAAAGAAAGAACACATAGGATATGTCAGAAATAACAGACAAGACATTTCAGGCCTTTCATGTCACTTTGCCTCTACTAACCATCACATTGAGTGGGATAAGAGCCTTATGCCATATATAGAAGATAACTACCATTCAAGAACCTTTAAAGAAGCAGCTACAGTCATCCGTAAAACTGAAAATCTAAACAAGAATCAAGGTCTAATTTTATAAAAGATTTTATTCTTATTATATTTTGATAGTTAAAAAATATTTTTCTTATGTAAGATAAATTAACACATATGATTGTGTGCAAATATTTCATGTTTAGAACATGTTTTTGTGTGAAAATACTTTTTTTTTGCTCGATGATGTGAGCCCTTTGTTAAAATTTCCATAGCTCACCACTGAGTGCAACCACTTGAGATTTACCAAACTTCTTCATAGCATTTGTCCATAGATGGGTGATATATGTGAGTAGATCTCCTGTTGATTGGCAGCGATGGAATCTATATTGGTGGCCGTTTATTAGCTGAGTGCCTTCAAGGTAATGTAGGAGCTGGGAATTGATGGTTCTCTCCATTATTTTAGATAGGACCGAGGTGAGTGAGTGAGATAGGGTGGTAGTTTGACAGCAGTGATTTGTTGCCCTTCTTGGGAAGGGTTGAATATAGGCCATTTCCAGGTTGTGGGATAGATACTAGTGGAGTAAGAGAGTGTATACATAGCATAGAAGTCAGTTCTGGTGCACAAACCTTCAGGACACTTGGAGGAATGCCATCAGGGCCAGGAGACTTTTATGTCTAATTTGGGCAATATTTCTGGCAAAAGGATATAGGGAGCATTGTATATTGGGCATCTGGAATGTTTTTTTTTGGGGCGGGGGGAGGATTTACCATTATCAGTTATGAGTGCATTAGAGGTAAGTGTGAAGCCAGGAGATTGGCTTTTTCTGTGGGTAATGATGTAATAGAGCCATCTGGGTATGATAGGAGTGGGAATAGTGTTGGACAAAAGTTATGACCAATTGCTTTGGCAAGAGACCAAAATGCTCAGCTACTATTTGGAAAGGCTGCAAGTTTGCTTTTTGCTCTTTCAAACTCTGTTTTGGAAGCATTGATAGTTTCGTGCAGTTATTTCGGACTTGAGTATAAGCACTAAAGGATGATGGAGTTCTTGATGTGAGCCAGTTGTGATATGCTTGATTTTTTATTTGTACAGCATTGGCATATCTTTTGGAGAACCAAGGTTTAGTTAAGGGGCAGGTAGTTCAGAGTAGTGTGAGAAATCTATGTTTCCATGCCATTAAGGATTACTTCAGTGATACATACTGTGCATATGTTTGGCTTGGAAGGCCGGAAATAATAGTCCAACCATGGGAATGGGAAAAGAATATAATTTCTTATCAAGTATAATATACATAGTCACAACCGTCAAAAAATCTACTATGAAAACACCATGAGATAAGTGCAGAGTCATAAATCCATGACAGAGAAATATTTATTAAGATATTCAATGAAAAATAAACAGTTAAAACTTCTTCCAAAAATGTGAAAAATGTTATGTCAAGTAAAACAGATTTCACATTGTATTTGGCTGAATTATTTATTTATATTCTATATTTGAGCAGCTCAAACCACCTTCATGAGGGAGGAATACAAGAAACTGAAAGATAATAATGAAGTAAGCATACAAAAGATATGTGAAGAAATTCACATAGTAACTGGCATACAAATAAGTTTTTTGGAAGTCGTGGCATTTTAAAACTCTGACATCTGACTTTTTTATTATCTGTTGTATCTTGTGGTTCATGTACAGTAATGTCCCATCTTATGACACTTCACTTTATGTACAAGTTTAAAAATAATGATGATTGGCTATATGATGAAATTCCCCATGCGACAATGGTCTAGAACAGGAGTTGGCAGCCCGCAGGCTGCATGCCGCCCAAATGTGCATTTTTTTTGGCGGCCCATAAAAGGTTGACCATACTTACATGGCAGGTGTCCCGTATGTTGAATTATTTAAATAATACATATTATAATATGAATAATAAATTAAAAATAATTTTATACCTATACTTCGTGATATCTCCTGTGCAACTTCGAAATACCAACAAAAGGAAACTTTTGCTGGTATTATTGAAGATTTACAAACGGAATTTTAAACAAGATTTGTGGATTTTCATAAAAAATAGCATCGAAATGCAATTATGTTTGAATGCTCTTAATGTCGACATTGATCGATGCTTACCAAAAATAAATAAAAATTTGAAGGATTAATCAGTTTCACAAAGATAATAGTAGCATTTGGAAGCACCTACATTTGAGAATAAGCATTTTCTGCCATGAGTTTTAGAAAAAATAAAATTTCTTTTTGTCTGACTGATGAACATTTGAATACTTTGATTCGAATTTGCACCTCAGATTATAAAGTGGATCTAGATAATCTGTCTAAAGGAAAACACTCACAAAAGTCACATTAAGCAGGGAGACATATACACATATTTGTGATGGACACACTATCTTACTTTGTTTTTACTTGATAATAATTTTTCATTGTGTTTCATTTTCATACTTGTTTCATATCTTGTACTTTAAATATTTCTGTGTTTTTTAAGATTGACATAATAAAAATTGATAACTTAAGTATTTTTTTTTCACTCACTATTTTCTCTTAAATAAATGCAGTCCGATTATTAAAAATAAAAATTGAATGTCGCCTGCGAGTCTGAAAGGTTGCTGATCCCTGGTCTAGAACCTAGCATTTCGTATGACCAGAGATGCCCGTATTGTTCTGTCATTTGAAATTTGGATTTTTGTGAGAATGTTGTCATGAAAAATAACCCTACTCATTGTTTTGTATCAATCAGGACCAGAGTAAATTATCAAAGCCACCACTACTAAGTGTATGCCTGTCATATTCATTAAGCATTCTGTAGTATCCTCTCACAAAGACTACTCAATGAAAGGGGGATTATGATTGAGACATTAATTGCGAGGTGTTTGTTACTGGGATTAATGTGCAAGACATTTTTTTTATTTTATCACAATGATGAAAAAGCAAATATAGAACAAGAGGCTATCTCTAAAAGGTGTGATCAAGGAGCAATTTCATTTTATGATGAGTGGTTTGTGAGGGGAATGCAGTACTTGAGAGTGTGGTGAGCATAAAATTAGGAAATGAGAGTTTAATGCACAGTTTGATGATCTTTCTGTGTAACAGTGGGATCTCTCCGTGCTGAGTCATTTTGACTCCGTGAAGGTCTAATGTTAATACACTGGTGTCCAAAAGCTGAGGACGAACTACATTTTTACCTGTATATGAAAGTAATTCCATGACTATAGCCAAATTGTGGACATAAATTTATTGCCAGTATACTAATAAATTATATTACACAAAAAATGTGTTATAAATTTCGTACAAATTAAATTGCAATATGTTTTTGGGAAAAGTTACAATCCTAAAGAATTAATGTACAGTGCTTACAGAAAACTATGTGGAGAGACATTTCAGTATGGAATGTGTACACCCTGAACTGCAATGCAGCGTCTTAACATATTTGGCACCGAGTGATTCAGGAGTTCTTGAGGCAAACTGTCCCACTCCAACTTCAGAGCAAGGATGAGGCCTTGTTCTGTATTCTTGAGGTTGAGATCTGGACTAGCAGGTAGGCCACTTGATTCAATTAATATCCTTGGTCTCCAGAAGTATCTGTACTGCTCGTGTACAATGTGGTGTGGCATTGTCATTCATAAAAATGAATTCTTCGCCTACAGCACCATGGAACAGTCAAACACGATATTGAAAAACTTCGTTGCAATATCATTCATCAGTTATAATCCCTTTTTCCAGCAGTTTTACCTCAGTACATCCATTAAGTATGCCTCCCTGACATCATGACCCCAGCACCACCATATCTGGTTCTTTCAAGAACATTCTTGCGATGGTAAGCAGTACTACTTTCACATCAGATGAACTATCGTCTAGAATTGGATTAAAGACTAAAACGACTCTCGTCTGTAAAGAGTACATTAACCCATTAGTATCTTTTCCAATTTTTATCAATTATAACACTACTGAAAACGTGCCCTGCAATGAGTTGTGGATAAAGGGATTCAGGTTACAGGTCTTCTGGCATATAGGCCTACTTGTTGCAGACATCTTGCCACAGTGTGTCGAGATATCCACGTAGTGCTTGAATGGAGCTGACTTGCAAACTGCCCTGCAATGGTGCATCAATTATATTTTGCTGTTAAAACCAAAAATCTGTCTTCATGCTCTGTTGTAGAGCAAGGATAACCTCTTAGCACACCTCTGAAACACATTCCATTTTGTGAAATGCTGTCCAGAGCCTGCATACAACACTATGTGAGATTCCAAAACTCTCTGGCAATATCAGCAATTCTGTGGCCTTTTTTGAACTTTCTAATAATCTTCCCCATGTGAAATCATCTAGATTTCACATGGGGAAGATTATTAGAAATCTTCCCCACATCACAAGACATCTAAGTTTGCAACTTTATTCCATCATGAAAAGAGCTTCCTTCAGACACAGTTCGCTTAGCACAGCCTTTTGCCTTTTATCCTGTTGAGTGCTACCGCGTTACCCCCTTTGTGCACAATTCGAAAATTTGAATGTGTACCTGCTTTCTAATCAAAATTGTTAGTTATACAAATGACTACAAGCTGATTCATCTGAATTTGCAGTTGTAATCTTCAGAAATAGTGTTCGTTCTTAGGTTTTGGATATCAGTATATTGGTTATTGTCTTTTTTTATTTGTGCATATCTTCACATTTTCTGTATTCTTTCCTGATTCAGTTAAACCTTTTTATTGCTATCAGACAAATATAATATTTGATCTTTTTAAGTATTTCCCTAACAAAGATTATATCAGCACCCAATTAAATTATATATCATATTGCAGCAAATAAGTGTACAGTTTATTACTGTAAACTGTACATTTGTTTTTCAGTTGAGTTTGTATAAACTCTGTTAAATTTATACTAATTCATGCAAGTTTTGCTAAAAAAAATAGGCATAGTGGCTTTTTAATGCATATTCAGCATTATGAAACTAATATTGTGTTGGCAAGCTCAAAAAGATGGTCAGGATACCAACTGGATATCTTCTGTTTTTCATGTTTAAGTAGTAAGACTTGATTTAGATAATGTAAATTATGAAACTTAATATTAATGCCCCTACCACAAAAAAAAAAAAAAATTATTAAGAAAGTCTGATTGGCGACTATTTAACATAATTAGTCTCATCTGTTTAAGGACCCCCCCCCTCCATGTGAGGCACCTGTTCGTGGAGGAGGTGATCTCCCTCCTCTCCCCTATTAATGTACTGGCCTTTGCATTCTTATTCTTTGTCTATGCTTTTCTTCCCATATTCTTCGCTCTACTTCTCCTAAGTCTCTTACTATCCTGTATTCCAGACCAGCATCACTAGGATCTAATGCCTTGCTGTTGTGTTTGGCTATATAGTGCGACCCATGGACATCCAGAAAGGGGGAGCCTGATATTCTTGCATTACTTTGGCCTCTGCTTCTGCAAGATGGGTGGTCCTGGATCATTTGGCTAGTGGACTTGCCTGCAAAGGTCAAGGTTGCTGTAGTAAGTCTCCTTCCTCCTTGTCTGGGTGCAGGGCCAAGGCTTGCTGTGATAGCATCCAGGGGATCCCTGGTTTTGCTCCTGAGTGCTGTGATTGCTTGCTAATGAATAGGCACCCATTTGTGGGTGGTGAGCTCTAGCACTGAGTCCAACTCATTTCTGAGAATGAACACTTCTTCATCCTCTTGTTTATGAGAGGCCCCAACAAGTTAAAGAAATAATGGAATCATTAACAGAAAAGCAAAGTAAGAAACAAAAAAAAAACCATCAGAGGCTGCAACCAATAGACCACTGTTCCTAATCATACACGCAACAGTTGAATATTCGATTGGGAAAATGTCAGGGTTTTCAGGAATTCCAAAAACTATAAAGAAACTGTGTTCAGGAGATATCTTTATTGAAATAACTGCAGCAGCAATCAGAAAAATTACTCCATGCATCATCTTTTGGGGGAATACCGATTACAGTCCCCCTCCCCACACACAAAACTTTAAACTTTTCTAGAGGTGTAATATCCAAGCAGGACTCCCTCGATGTTCCCAATGATGTTCCCACTATGCTTCAAACTCAAGGACCAAGGAGTGATAGTCAGGAAATAGTTATATGTAGGGATGGGCATTTAGTTCCCACCTAGAAACATCATCCATACCTTTAACAAACCAAAACCACCAATCTCTGTCAAAGCAGGATACCTCAACTGTTCAGTATGGCTCTATATCCCAAACCCCCTTCTGGTGCTTTAAATGTCAGAAATATGGTCATTGTCAAACTACTGCCTCCTGTGCTCAATGTCACAGTAAAGAATATGAGAATAAAGAGTAAGAGCAAAATGCTCTAACTCTGAGGGAGACCACCCCTGCATACTCCTGAGCATGCCAAAGGTGGAAAGACGAAAAGGAAAACAGAACAATGCTTCATGTAACAGGAAGCAAAGAGACAGTATACCACAATATCTGCTACCCCCCCCCCTTATGGTGAGAAGGCAACTGTAAAGAAAATTTCATTCAGGACATTGACAACGATTTCAATTTCGCCTTCTTACAGCTACATCATCTCTGAAAGATATGATTTTCTTGTTATCTCCTTTGAGTGAATGAAAGAGAGAAATCATTATGGGTTCACTCCTGAAGATATGCCAAAAAAGATCCCACTACACAAAAATCCTCTTATTAAAAAAATCAACATGCATCACAGAGAATCAAATAACATCATGCCTCCAGACCCTTCATTAGATGGCATGACATGGATGGCATTAACAGATAGCATGGATATCTCTGCTCTCCATCAGGACGATAAAACAGTAAATATACCAAGTGCCCTAGAGGGAGTGGAATTTGCTATAGTCTTGGATATTTTTCCAGAAAAAGAAGAAAAAAAATGATGGATACTGGCCATTCACAATTCTCAAAAAAAAAAATCCATGACTAATGAAAAAAAATATTTAAAAAACATAAGCAGCTAAGATGATACCACCAAAAAGAAGAAATAATGGAAACACTCCTACAATGGAATTGTCATAGAATCCAACAAAACATAGATGACATCAAAACTCTTGCAGAGGTATAAACCAATATACTTCTGCTTGAAGGAAACATACATGAAATTGACTGATGATCTGCTCCCCATAAGGATGGGGGTTAGACCTGCCCACAGAGAAGTTGCCATCCTTATGGACATCCATACTCCCTTCCAACAAATCCAAATTAACACCAGTATAGAAGCAATTATAAGACTTTCCATTGGAAATATAATAACAGTATGTTGCACTACCGCCTTCCTACAGCAGATTTTTCTCAAGATGACCTTGTTGATGTCATATCAACAAGGTCATCAAATCATATGCTTGACAACAATAGTCTCTCTCTCTTAAACACAGGAAGCAGCGCCTTCTTCCATATGCTTACTTGAACATTCACTGTCATTTACTTATCTGCTCATCCTCCCTTTTTCTACTGTTTAAATGGGAAATTGATGACAATCTATTTGGGAGAGATCACTTTCCTGTGATATTTGCTATTCTTCATGGGCAACCATGTACTATATCAGGGTAGAGAATTGAGCATGTGCTAGCTGGTCCACATTTTTTTCATTATCAGTTTTTGATTCTGCAACAGTCAGTTCACCTCTTATTAATACAGTGAAGCATGTAACAGTGTATTATAGCAGCAGTCATAACTGCAATTCCTAAAACATCTAGTTGGTTCCTGCATTTTCCCAAGCCATGGCGGAATGATGACTGCATAGCATCCAGAAGATAAGCCTGGAAGACAGCTTGATGTATTTTCTGCACATTACCTCATGACAACAAAACTAATTGCTCAAACTAGTTCGAGCCTGAGCAAGACCCATCAGGCATCAGATCCAAAAGGAGTCCTGGATCCAGTTTACTTCTATATCAAGAACCACCAACAGCAAAGAAGTAGGGAAAAAATCTGGAAAATGAAAGGCGAATATAATATACCACCCTCCATCTCTCTATCCTCAAGCACAATGGTTGCAAAGTTGCTGATCCAACAGCGATTGCTGACACCCTTGAGCAGACTTTAACAAAAACATTGGCAGCATCTTATCCCTACAAATTCCTTGCCCAAAAAAGCAAAGTAGAAAAACAACAAATCTTTCCAACAACACGGAGATTTAATGGAATATTTTACAGTACTAGGAAAAGATTAAAAACTACTTTTGATGCTTCCAATATTTGTTTCAGTCACTGAGACATATTCAGGGATTACAAATAACTCTTGTAACACTCACACAAAGACAACAATGCTAAATGAAACATGTAGGTGACTCCAAAGTCCTATCTAGGTGGTGCACCTCTATGGGTGTTTGTAGGTGATTTATGATGTAAAGTGGGACCTCTGACAATTATTGTTTCCAAAATTTTGGGAAGTTTTAGGCATCTGTATTTATTTAAATTCAGTTGATCTGAGTGTTGCTGTAGATTCTAAAAACAGTCTTTCCTTCTTAAATTTACTATGGTAAAGCATGATGGTTTTCTTCCAGGAGATCCTGTAGGTTGTATCCAATACATGGCCTGCAAGGCCAGCTTGACTGTAGTCATGACTGCAGATGTAAGATTTGTGTTCTTGTAAATGAATGGTTGCTGATCTACCTGTCTGTCCAAAGTAAGCCAACTTGCAGGAACAGAGTACTTTATATAGATTTACCTCCTTTCACAGTACTCCAGGCACTGTGAAAGGAGGGCTTAATGCTTCCAATATTTTGTCTCAGTGACTGAGACGAAATATTGGAAGCATTAAAATTAGTTTCTAATCCTTTCTTTAAACATTCCATTAAACCTCCAACATGATGTCTTCCCAGCCTTTAAGCTTTAACACAAGAATACATCAGACCATTTACCAAAGAAGAAATGAAAGCTGCTTTGTTTAATTGTCATTCAACTGCTGCACTTTTACAGCAGAATTTTCTATGAGAGCAAAAATCCCAGATACCAGCTGCTTGTGCAAGATTCTCCATTCTCCCAACCCATTCTCCAGAACACAATCTGGCTTCCAAAAATATTCTACCACTGATCATCTTGCTTTCCTGGAGGCATCCGTTAGAAATGCCTTCCTAAAATGCAAGCATCTAGTATCAGTTTTCTTCAATATAGAAAAAGCATATGGCACTGCTTGGAGATTTGGAATACTGAAAGACTTGCTTAATTTTGGTCGTAGAGAGAATCTCCCTTTTTCTATCAAAAACTTCTTATCTAACTGAACTTCCAGGTCTGAGTGGGAACTATTCTTTACTATTCCTGTAGTCAAGAAGAGGGAGTCCCACAAGGTTCTGTGTTAAGTGCTATGCTTTTAATAACAGAACAACTTCCTCCAACAGTAATATTCTATATATGTGTGTGAATGACTTTACCATCTTCCATTACCCATGTAATATGAGACATGGGTAATGGAAGACAGCTGCAGCAAGCCTTTAACCATCTCTCAAAATGGGTGCTTGCAAATGGTTTCATATTATTAGCAGAAGATAGTTTGTGTGCACTTTGGTTGCAGAACTCTCACCAGGACAATCACTAATCCCAGTTGCATTGGAAGCCAAGTTCTAGGGACTAATATGTGACAGTAAACTCAGCTTCCTTCCTCCCTCACATATGTCAGTTACGAGTCAAGTGCTATACAGCAATGAACATTCTATGTACCCTATCTTCCACCCACTGAGTGCTGACAGATGTTCTTTGCTTCATTTGTACAGGGCATTGATAAGATCAAAACTTGACTGCAGGTCCTAAGCCTATGCCTTGTTTCCTTTCTGGGATTAAGGGAAATGAGGCTGCTTGTTTCTCACACATCTGCCTGTACCATACACAAATTATCGGCAGATTATCAGACAAAAACTCTTATCCCAGTGGCATCTATCTTGGAACAGAGACAATAATAAGCTCTACCAAATTAAGCCTGAAATTAAATTATGACAGTCTAGCCTACGCAGGGTTTGAACAGAAGAAGTTGCTCTTGCTCAGCTTTACATAGGTCATTGTCATCTCACTCACTCCTAAGGGATGAAGACATGCATATGTGTGAGTTTTTGTGACTCTGGACTATTCATCACTCATATTTTAATTGACTGCCCTCAATTCTCTTATGAGTGTAGTCACTTATAATCTGTCTGAGCTCTACCCACTTATGCAGACATTATCAGGCTCATCAACTGTCAACCTGGTTTTTACAGAGTATTAATCTTTACCAGAGTACCAGAATGTTTCCAATTCTTGCATTTAGCAGGAGACTTAAATGCAAGAATTGGAAACAGGAAAATTAATAATAATATAGGAATACACGGAGAACATACTCTAAACAGGAATGGTAAAAAATTGATTAACTTTGTAGTTTATAATAATCTAAAAATAATGAATTCCTTCTATAAACATAAAGACATACATAAATATACTTGGGCAGCAAGAGGATGGAAATCAATATTAGATTACTTTATATTAAATGAAAATACATCAAAATTTTCATTAGATGTTAGAGTTCACAGAGGATATGAAATATGCAGTGACCACTTCCTTGTTAAAATAAAATTAAGTAGTTACCACCTAAATGGCTACAAGTAACAAGAACAGAAAGAAAAATTGAAACATTTGTTTATAAAACTAGACTATTGAATGACACAAATATACAATGGCTATATGAACAAAGAATTAACCAATATCTAGATAAAATAAAACAAAATGAAGAAATAGAAATAGAATGGCTTAATATAATAACGAAACTAAATGCAGCAGCAAATGAAAGCTTAGGAAAAACCATATAAAATTCAATGAAAGGAAAATGAAGATCTGGGATGATATAATCAAAAAGAAAAAAGAAGCCTATCACAAATGGTTAAGCAGTAAAAGATTAGAAGATGAAATAGAATATAAAAGAATAAGAGCCATAGCTAAAAGAGAAGTCAGAAAAAGACAGAGAATCATGGAACAAATTTGTTTCTAATTTAGAACATCATTTATATAAAATAAGACCCAATGTATATAAAATTTTCAAACACTTAAATGCAGATACCAAAGAAAACATAAAAATAAACACCGAATTGAAATTAGAAGAATTTCTAAATTACTACACAGAATTGTAGACAGACAAATATTTTAAAAAAGACAACTGGCAAACAATTAATGAAAAGGAAATAACTAAAAAAGAATTAGAAATCAGCCTGAAAGAAACAAGAAACGGAAAATCACCTGGAGAAGATAAGCTAGGTTCAGAACTATATAAATATGCAGGAACAAGATTCAAAGAAAGACTCTTATTATTTTAATAGAATGGAAAAAGGCAATTGTGATTCCTATCTTTGAAAAATGTAATAGAGATGACCCTAAAAACCATAGAGGTATCAGTATACTAAATTCCTGTTACAATATATAAAAAGCAGAATCTTAAATAGCAAACTAATGAAATATTCCGAAAAGCTTATTTTAGAAGTACAGCATGGATTTAGAAAAGGACGATCATGTATAGACCTGGCCTTTTGCCTAAAATTAATAATAGAGAAAAGAAGAGAATACAATTTAGAAACACATATTGCATTTATTGACTTTGAAAAAGCATTTGACCAAGTTAAAAGAAACATATTATTTAACATATTAAAAGAAAGACAAATACCAAATAATATCCTAAAAGCTATCACAAGTATATATGAAAATAATCAAATACAAATAAGATTAAATCACGAGCTATCATATACGAGAGAGATAAACCAAGGGATCGGACAGGGATGTCCCCCTCTCAGCAACTCTTTTTAATATCTACTTAAATGAAATAATAAAATGGAATAAAAATTTACATCAAGGAATTAAACTTTCTCCTACAGTAAACGTAAGCACTCTCCTCTTTGCCGATGACCAAATAATAATTACAAATTCTGAAGATAACTTACAGAAAGCTATTTTAGATCTAAATGAGATAGCCAAAGATTATTGTATGATAATATCAACAGAAAAATCAAAAACTATGGCCTTTAAAGGACATGATCCAGCAAGAACTAAAATAGTAATAGACAACAAGATCTTAGAACAGGTGAATTTATTTAACTACCTAGGATGTATGATCACATATGAAAATGAAAAAGATATAAATGTAAAAATTGCAAAATATTTAAAAATAGATGTAATTAACTCTATATTTAAACCAAACCTAGTTCAAAAACAAACAAGACTAAAAGTGTACAATACATTAGCCTTAATGTATTGTATACATTAAATATACAATCTTAATATATGGAAGTGAAATCTGGACAATAAAAAAAAAAGATAAACAAAGATTAATAACAGCAGAAATGAAGTTATGAGAAAATGCAAAGTATACTCTATTTGATCACAGAAGAAACGAAGAAATTATGAAAGAATTAAACCAAGAACCAGTAATAGAAAAAATTTAAAAATATAAACATAAATGGATGGAACATGTTCATAGAATGAAAACAGAAAGATTACCAAAACAAGCCTTAAAGTACAAGCCATTAGGAAAAAGAAAACCAGGACGTCCTCTTAAACGATTCAACAATGACTTCTAAGGCCGGAAGAGGTCAATCTATGCCTAAATCCTTGATACGCACGATGATGATTAATCTTTACCGTATAAGGGTAGATTGTGCCTGAGTAACTTGCTCTCATTTTATAATAGTAATAGCTGAGCTGGATAAAGGTAACAGGTTTATAGTGATACTGTTGGACTTTGCAGAGGTTTTTGACAGGATTCCACATGGAATTCTAATCAATAAATTGCAGCACAGGATATAAGGTTGGTAAAGTGGATAAGAGGGTGGTGATGGAGAGATATCAAAGAGTAGTTTATTCAGTAGTAGAGTCCAGTAGAAGGCCTGTGACTAACAGCATGCCAGAGGACTCTGTTCTTGGACCATTGCTATTTAATTTGTGCATTAATGATGTAGGGAAGGATTTCAGAGGAATTATTCAGTTGTTTGCCGATGATGCAAAATTGGGTACAGCAATAGTTAATACAGATGTTAAAATTTTGAAATCGGGGTGATTTGGATAGGCTGTCAGTCTGGGAAAAGGAGAATGGATGTCAATGTAATGCGGCAAAGTTTAAGGTGAAAAGATTGCCAGCTGTGTACCACATTGATGGAACTGTACTCCAGGAAATTGACAAAGCCATAGATTTGGGGAAGTTAGTAGATAGAGAATTAATCCTTTCTTTCATGCTTACACAGTGATTAGAATACATCATGAAAATTATGGAAACATCTACTGTGTTAGAGTAAAACTTTAGTTTAATATAAACCAAAATTTTACTCTGACATGGTAGTAGTTGTTTCCATAATTTTCATGATGTATAGGGAATTAAAATTTAGAGTGCATATCGCAAAAATGGCTAAAGCAGCTCATTACATTACTTGGTTACTGAAGAATATACCCTGACGAGCAGAGATAAGAAGGTTATTATACCTTTTTATTTATACAGCCTTGGTAAAGCCCCATCTTGACTACTGTGTGTGCAGATCTGGTCACCTGGATTTCTTGCAGATGAAGAGGTGGAGAGGATCCAGAGACAAGTGACCAAAATGGTATGAAGTCTGTGGAATAAACCTTATGAGGGTGGGTGTTGAAGATTTGTGAGTTACAGAAAATGGTCGACAAGCAGAAAAGGAGTGATATGATTGAGACATACAAATTACTTGAAGGGTTTTTACAACATCAATAGAGGAAATTACTAAGATAATAAGCCAAAAGGCTATTTTACCAGCAAAATTGTAATTGAAAGGGAGATGGTAAATACTGTTTTATTTTATAGCCGGGTCTGAAACTCGAATCAAAATCCATAGAGTTTCATGCCGAAAAAACTATCGGTGGGCCGAAGTGTAAATGATCACTTGGGTAGTACAACACTAGGGCAACTCCATGCAAAGATGGAGCAAGCTCCGTCACTAACTTTAATATTCTCTCGTAATGTAAAACCCAGCTCCTAAGAGATGTATATATATTGTTTTACATTATGAGAGGTCACTACCCAGACCAGTTTCAACCTTTTTTGAGGTCTCATCAGTGAGTAGGTAGACCTGGAATATCAAGGTTTTTAAGTGAAAACGAACTTACATACCTCTACTATCGAATTGCCGAAGTGGTGCACTCCTATATTGTTAATTATTGTTAATTACTAAGATAATAAGCCGAAAGGCTATTTTACTGGTGAATTTGTTAATTGAAAGGGAGATGGTAAATCCCGTTTTATTTTATAGCCGGATCCGAAACTCGGATCAAAATCCATAGAGTTGCCCTGGTGTTGTACTACCCAAGTGATCATTTACACTTGGGCCCGCCGATAGTTTTTTCGGCATGAAACTCTATGGATTTCGATCTGAGTTTCGAACCTGGCTATAAAATAAAACAAGATTTACCATCTCCCTTTCAATTAACAAATTCACCGGTAAAATAGCCTTTCGGCTTATTATCTTAGTAATTAACAATATAGGAGTGCACCACTTCAGCAATTCGATAGCAGAGGTATGTAAGTTCGTGTTCACTTAAAAACCTTGATATTCCAGGTATACCTACTCACTGATGAGACCTCAAAAAAGGTTGAAACAGGTCTAGGTAGTGACCTCTTCTCATAATGTAAAACAATATATATACTTCTCTTAGGAGCTGGATTTTACATTATGAGAGAATATTAAAGTTAGTGACAGAGCTTGCTCCACCTTTGCATGGAGTTGCCCTGGTGTTGTAGTACCCAAGTGATCATTTACACTTGGGCCCGCCGATAGGTTTTTCGGCATGAAACTCTATGGATTTTGATCCGAGTTTCGGACCTGGCTATAAAATAAAACGGGATTTACCATCTCCCTGTCAATCAATAGAGGAAATTTTTGAGAACAGTTTCTGGTGGTGTGAGATTAGGGGTCATCTTTGAAAGAGCTTCAGGATTAGATTTTTTACTTGGTGAGAGATGAATGAATGGAATAGGTTGGCAGAGTCTGTTGTGGATGCCATGACTGTGAATGAGTTCAGAACAAAGTATGATAGATATTGTGTGAATGTTGGATAGTGCTTGGTATGGTATTTAGGGCCTCCCTCGATGAGTTTTATTATTATTATGGGCTACTCCATGGAGTAGCCCATAATAATAATATAATATTTTTTAGTTATGGTTAATATCTTATTAGAAAACCTTGCATTTATGATGGGCATTTTATGAATTTTAATGTCTTAAACTTTTTCATCTGTTTTATACTCTTCTTTTATTTTACATTTTTTTTCCTCCACTGTTTTTGTGTTGTTTTACTTATTTATTAAATGGTGCACATCTAAGAATTATTTCATTTATTATTTTTTGTTGTTATTTCAACTTTTATATCTAGTTTTTAGACCTATATAAGCCCCTTATTTATTACACATGTTTTTGGCACAGTAAGTGTTGTTTGTGCTTTATTTTTTAATGGCATCAGGTCATCTATAATTTTAGAAACTAAGAGATCCTCAATGAATGGAAAACTAAGTTTGGGAATGTTTTTTTTTTCCTGATTACCTTTCTCTCTCTCACGACTTTGATCTAATAGTGCCATCCAGTTGATATCAGCAATAGAGCATAGCTGTCTTTGCACCATTAATCCCCAAAACAAACAAATCTGTTTAAGAAGTACTGGTTCATTACCTGTATTTTTCTGTTTCATTCATTAGATTGCTCCAGTTCAAAATCAGCTGTTCTGTGTACTTATTAAGTCCCTCTCAGTGAAATAGAAGGATTTTCCTGTATTAAGAGAAAAAAAGAATTTGAGCTGTGGATGGCTTAATTTTGATATAAGACACATTTCATTTGCATTCACAATAGTCATCTTTCTGTCCAACTACTAAGTGTTGTTTGTGCTTTACTTTTTGATGGAATTGGGTCACCTATAATTTTAGTCACTAAGAGATCCTCAAATCTGAAAGCACACCCCAACTCAATATCACCAGAGTTACAAAGATCGGTACTATCAACATAAGAAGCCTGAATGGGAAAGAAATGGAGCTAGCTGAGGAATTAGATAAGTACCAGATCGACATAATAGGGGTGAATGAAACAAAAAAAGACAAAAACTGGTGAGATCTTTCTGAGCAATAAATACAAAATGTTATATTCAGGCAATGACAATCAAGGAAAAGAAGGAGTAGCCATACTATTCAACACTAAATACGAAGCTAATCTTCTTGAATGGCAGGCAGTCTCAAGTAGAGTGATGTGGGCAAATATCAAAATGGGGAATTGGACAATGAGTTTGTGCCTATGGTCCCACAGAAGGTTCTACTAAGGTAGAAGTGGAGGAATTTTTTGATGCTTTAGAGAGAGCAACTGACACAATGAAAAAGGAAAAGTTGGTCCTTGTTGGGGATCTAAATAGCAGAGTAGGAAATGATTGTCAGACATACAAAAATATTTTGGGAAAATTTGGAGAAAAGAGCAAAGCTAATAATAATGGCAAATACCTGTTGGATTTCTGCTCAGGACATGGACTAGTTATTACTAACACCATGTTCCAACATAAAAATGTGCACAAATAGGAGAGAAGAGGCAAGGAATAAGAAAAGTCTCATTGACTATTTTATTGTTGATAGTGATGTTTTCTCCCTGGTGCAGGACACCAGAGTGTATAGAGGATTTGAAATTTGAAGTGATCACTATTTAGTCTTGAGCAGGACAAAATTGAATTTCATATTGAAAAGAATAACATGTAAGAAAGTTTTAAAGCAAATAAAAGTTCAGCAGCTCTCAGGTGTGAACTGTAGACTAAAATACACAAAGATTATTGAAAACAAAATGAAAGAGTTTGAGAACAGGAATCAAACCTTGGAGATTCAGTGGCAAGCCTTGAAGAAAAGCTTGATTGATACAGCCAGAGAGGCATGTGGTGAGGTTGTCTGCAAGGATAGAAAAATCAGAACTCCATGGTGGACACAGGAAGTTAAAAAGGCAGTGAAGGAAAAGAAGAAAGCATATCAAATAAGTCAAATAAGTTCCTGGCAAATAAGTCAGCTTGTGCTCTTAGAGAATACAGAGACAAATGTAAGAAAGCTAAACACTGTGTAAAACTAGCTAAACAAAAGTCATGGGAGGACTTTGGCAAGAACATAGAAAATAATTATCAAGAAGGTGGTAAGATATTCTGGAGGTTGTTGAAGAAGGTTAGAAATGGAGGAAAGAGTGCTGTAAAAGGAGTTAGAGATGATAAAGGTGACATGAAAAGAGGAGAAAAAGATATCCTTGAAGTATGAAGTAATTACTTCAAAAAATTGCTAAACGAAACAAGCAGTGATAGCACAGTGGTAAAAACACTCAACAGGCATACAGTCAGGAATACATATCCATACTTGAAGTAGAAAAAGCCATCAAAGGCTTGAAATGTGGAAAGGCAGCAGGAGTAGATATTCGACCAGAAATGCTGAAGTATGGTGGTATAAAAATCTTACAGTGGCTGCACTGCATAGTTCAGAAGGAGAGGACAGAGGGACGAATTCCCGATGATTGGAGTAGAGCTCTCATAGTACTCATGTATAAAAAGGGAAATAAAACTGAATGTGAGAATTACAGAGATATTTCCCTACTGAGTGTTCGTGGCAAGATTTATGCCAGTATACTTGAGAAACGGTTGAGAAGAATTGTGGAAGAACAAGCTGGATTCAAGCCAAATAGAGGCTGTCAGGATCAGATCTTCACTTTACGACAAATAGTCGAGAAAGCATGGGAATATAACAAAGATCTGTATTTAAGTTTTGTCGATTTGTAAAAGGCATATGACAAGGTGCCAAGAGAGAAGCTGTTCAATACGCTGCAGTTATATGGTGTCAATGAGGCATTATATCAAGCAATACTTAGTCTTTATTTGAGTTATAAATCAGTATTTAGGATTGAAGGAGGTACAGGAAGATGGTTTAATGTTAAATCTGGTGTGAGACAAGGATGTACATTATCCCCTCTGTTATTCATTATGTATATGGATCACATTATGAAGGAAAGTGGTATTAAAATGATATCAGAATTGGAGATGTTAATGTATGCTCTTTGCTTTATGCGGGCGATGTAATACTTCTAAATAAATCTGCTATAAGTTTGCAAGATTCCCTTACGAAATTGAATAACTGTTGTAATAGATATGGTATGAAGGTCAGCAATAAAAAGACAAAGACAATGAAAATAGGTAGAATCGTTGTAAATATCAACTGTGTTGTGAATGGAGAACCTGTGAAACAAGTAAAACATTTCAACTACTTTGGCACGATTTTTAGTGAAGATGGTAAATTAAATATGGAAATAGACAACAGAATCAACAAAGCTGGTATGGTAGGAAGTCATTTGAATAAATTCATATGGAATAAGAGAGAGAAATTAGTCAGAACACTAAATTAGCTGTATACAAGATAGTGTTCAAACCAGTTTTAACTTATGGATCTGAGAGCTGGGTCAGAAATAAGACACTTGACCAAAGACTAGAGACCGCAGATATGAGAGTTCTGAGAAAGCTTAGAGGCGTGAACAGATGGCATCAATGGCAATATCATATTAAAAAGAGGATATTAGGAAAGAACTAGACATTGTCAGCATCCAGGAATGCATTAGCAGAACTAATCTCAGGTGGTATGGTCACCACCATACCTCCTGAGATTAGTTCTGCTTGGTCACTTAAAGAATGGGTGAGGAAAGAATAGCAAAACAAGTGTTCTTTGCTAAGTTGGCAGGAAAACGACCCAGAGGAAGACCAAGATATAGGTGGATTGATACGGTACAAAGTGCCTTAGACGATAGAAATATAAGATCTGATAATGTTGGAGTCTTGACAAGTAACAGACTGATTTGGAGGAAAATTGTGGATAGGAAGTTAGTAATGATGTATTTTTCATGTAGTACTATCATATCCTGTACACCCGTTGAGAGTACATGTCAGGAATTTGATGATGATGAAGAGATCGTCAATGAATGGCAAACTAAGTTTGGGAATGTTTTTTTTTCCTGATTACCTTTCTCTCTCTCTCACATAACTTTCATCTAATAGTGCCATCCAGTTGATAACAGCAAGTTCTGGTGGTTGTAACTCTCCAACACTAAGAGATCTGCCTACAGGCATCTTTTGTTTTTCGTTCCCATCATTACTCATTATCTGCTTTGACTGTTTTTTTGGAGTCTGCAAGATTTGATTGAATCACTACCAGAATACTCTCTGTGTGACCTTCCTTGTATCTGCTTGCTAACTGATGGTGATTTTGCATTTTTGTTATTGTTGTTTCTCAGGAGCAGTTAAGGCTTGAGTTCTTAAGTTTCATTAAATCCTTTTTATACTCAACAACATCAACATACCATAGAGCTCACCCATTTCTTCTACCAAACCTTTCACCTCTAGAGATTCAGCAGTTTTTTAGGTATGCAGAAAAGCCTGTATGGGTGGAGCATTTGATGAGGTTTTGTATTTCAGAAGATTACATTTACAGGTCTTCAAGAAATAAGCTGAAGAAACAGGGAATACTCATTATGAACTTCAGGAATAAGTTCATCCTCTCCACATGTCTCACTGGAATAACTGATCAAAAGTAGCTAATGGATTTGTTTGAATATTTTAAACAAAATTATTAGGTTTTCACCTCAATGTTTTGCTATTAACTGTTATCAAAAATAAAAAATGATTCTGATATGTTGACAATAGTCACCTCACCATTTCACTAATAATTAAGTTTGCTGCTGTATACTATTATAATATGGAAGAATGGGAATCATGATCAAGAGTAAATCTTCTCCTACAAATGTTTTTAAATAGTACAATTGAGCAATTTAAAAATATAAGAGAAGCAGTGTAAATGAAAATGACATCCATCCAGCCTTAACAAGTGCTATTCATTGACCAGTAAAAAACTTTAAATTACAAACCCTGGTAATATTGTCTTGAAGGAAACATTGCATAGCATCAAATACCATATAAGTAGAGGAAATATAAAAGTATTTTGTTGTGACAAAACATAAGTATGGTAAAGAAAAATCTTCCTAACAATTTTCAGTAATTAACAGCAACCTAAAGACATTTAATGCTATTATACAACCTTCCCTCCCCCTCCTGCCAAAAAAAAAAAAAAATCAAGCACAGAAAACACATCTGAAATACTAATTTAGACTACCTTCCATTGAAACAACTACAATTTACCTTTCATCATAAGACATGAAAGGTAGACCTTTGCAATCATTTTTGGGCTATATGCTAAGAACATCCTCACTATGCTGCTTGCATTGTAATTATTTGTTTAATGTTTAAAAAATAAATCCTAATTTCATTTCATTTAATTAATGCACATGATTGCACATACTTATCAAATACGCATTCTCTTCAATCTCTTACAGCATGTCTCCCTATCTCTCAACTACTATTTCCCTAGACACATCTGTTCTCTCATTCAGAAAAACATCACAACCTCTTTTCCAGAAAACATAAGTAATCCAGAGTTTTACCTAATGATAGTTTTGTACACAGAGCATGTTACTTGTAGGACTCAAGTTTTAGTACTGTGCAGTCAGAAATTTGTTGGAGCTGGTTAAAGGAAATCAGTTTAATAATTCCTTAGTAACCAGATTTAAGTGATAAGAGCTTTTTATTGGGACATGTTGTATAAATTTATCAAGACTTGACCTGATCACTTTTATTGCAGGATGCTTTAAGCATGCCAAACTTTTGAAAGCTGTGGGAAGAGTTAACTTAAAAATTTTCTTATATGAAGAAATTAAGCATGACACCGCTAAAACTGTGCAGTGAGAATAAATTGCTCTTTGCATGAGACGAATTCATTTTACAATGTATTCTTGTCAGTTATTTTGGAAGATATAGTAGCTTACAACAATAAGGTATAACTTTTGTAACAATGTACAGTTATATTTTAGTATTTACATATTTGTTTTAAAATATATTTTATTATATTTGCTGATAGGCTCCTGTAACTCAGGGAAGTGGACATTCCTCTGCCAATAAGCCAACTGGTCTTGCTGGCTTGGCTGCCAATTGGACAGTTACATCAACATCATCATCATCTACATCATCCTCAAAAAGTGGTTCATCATCAAATAAAACTACAAGTGGAACAAACTCAGCTGGTTCAAAAAACTTTACTGGTTTGCTTTCTCTTATGAATCTTCCTACAACCAAAAGCATTTCGAGTTCTGTTCAGCCACCTTTGGCATCTAAAATTATCACTACTAATAATAACAGTAGCAGCAGTGTAAGTGGACTGGTATCTTTTGCTAATACTTTAACTACTAAGACTGGAAATTCAGCATCCAGCGCAACCACAACAACATCGGTTTCAAAAAGTGGACTTGGCCTTATTTCATCTACCTCAGCATCTGCTTCTGGGAGGTCCTCCACCTCTAATAATAATGGCAATAGCACTTGCATAGTAGCTGGTGGTGCAAAGCCAGCTAGCTCAAGTTCGTTAATGTCAGCTGACAAAAGACTTCAAATTATGAAAAAGAAAGCAGCAAAAATGCAAGAAAAAAGAAGATTATCATCCAAATAGCAAAAGCTTTTCATTAGGATAATTAAATTTTAACACATCTGGAAATTGGCCATTTCATCTGTTTTCTATGTTCTTAATGGAAGGAAGAAATTATCATTCTCCCCCACTATGTTGTAATCTGAAGGTAATCTGTTTTAAGCTTGTTAAGCAGTGTTTCTTAACAAGTGTCTCTCTGTAGAAAACATGAATAAGCAAAATTGTCTGAAATTGAAAAATCTCTCAGAACCCTCATATTGCAGACCTCAAATAGTAGCCTTAGGCCTTCTTTAAAGGCCTGATAGTAAAATTGATAAACCTATATCGCAAACTAGTGGTATAAAATAAACAGAAGTCTGTAAAACATTCTCTTCTGGCAGTGAATCTGCGGTAAGCCTCATAATATCCATATTCTGTGGAGCAACATACTTCTAGGAAGAATGTGTAGGAAAAACATGCTTTACTATCAAAATCTTTCCTTTCTTGATTACAAATATATGTGGAGCATACCTATAAATTGTGCAAAGATCAAAATTTTCATCCTATTTTTCACATATTCATCATTTTCATCTTTAGCTATTACTATTATTACTGGCGACTCCAGGGGATCCTTTGACTCATCGAGGGAGGCCCTAAACATCATGTCCACACGACTATTCGACACTCTAATATCTATCTATCATACCTTGCCTTGAACTCACTCACTGTCATAGCACCCACAACAGACTCTGGCAGCTTATTCCACTCATTTACCATTCTAAAAGTAAAGAACCCAGCTCTAACACCCTTGCTAACCACATTCATGTCCCCTAGTTCTCCCACCACCAATCCTGATCTCAAAAATATCCTCTGAATTAATCCTATAGAAACCCTTCAACAATTTGAATGTCTCAATCATATCTCTCCTTTTCTGCCTATCAACCAATTTCTGCAACCCACAAATCTTCAACCTGTTCTCATAATGTTCAGTCCATGGACCTGCTATCATCTTGGTCACTCGCCTCTAGATCCTCTCCACCTCCTTTCCATCAAGAAGAAACCTAGGTGACCAAATCTGGGCACAGTAGTCAAGATGAGGTCTTATCGAGGCTCGATACAATAACTTGCTTGTCTCTGCTCGTCAAAGTATTTCTCAGCAACCAAGTGATTTGATGAGCTGATTTAGCCACTTTTGCAATGTGTTTCCTAAACTTCATCTCCCTATCCACCAACACTCTTAAGTCCCTGGCCTCATCAATCTCCTGGAGTACAGTTCCACCAATGTGGTATACTGCTGCTAATCTTTTCACCCGAAAATGCATAACCTTACATTTTGTCACATTAAATTGACATCCATTCTCCTTAGCCCAGAACTCCAATCTATCCAAATCATCCTGTAAGATTTTGACATTATCTGCATTCACTATTGCCCTACCCAATTTTGCATCAACAGCAAACAAATGAACCGTTCCTCTTAGATCCTTCCCTATGTCGTTAATGAACAAATTAAACAGCAGTGGTCCAAGAACAGAACCCTGCGGCCACCACTAGTCACAGGCCATCTTTTGGATTCTACTCCTTAATAAATCACTCTCTGATATCTCTCCATCAACCACCCACCTATCCATCTCACCAACCCTATATCCATTCCCATATGTTGCAGTTTACGGATTAGAATTCCATGTGGTATCCTGTCAAAGGCGTTAGCCAGGTCCAGTAGTATCACTGTAAATCCATTACCCTTATCCAGTTCAGCCGTCACTGTGTTATAAAACTTGAGCAAGTTACTTTGGCATGATCTACCCTTCACAAAGCCATGCTGTACCCCTTACAGTATCTCATTTTCATTAATCCATTCTTGTATTTTTCCCTTGACTACTTTCTCCAAGACCTTGACAACGACTCCTGATATGCTGATCGGTCAGTAATTTGCAACAGTAGTCTTAGATCCTTTATGCAATGGAACTATTTTCCCCTCTTTCCACACCTTTAGGACTAAACCAGACCCAAGACTCAGATTAAACAACATGGTCAAGGGCACTGATAATTCTTTAGCCGCTTCACACAAGACCCGTGCCGGTATACCATCCAATCCCACAGATGTATTCACATTAAGGTTCTGTAATAGACTATTCACCTCCACTTCATTCATCATAATTCCCATATAAACTAATGGTTCCTTCATTTTTTCAATGTCACCACCTGGATGATATACTCTTGCAAAGTGCTCACTCAGTAATTCCACTATATCGACTGATTCAGTGACCTCCCTACCATTGCATTCCTTAAATTCATTCTGCCGTGTATAGTTTTTTTTTTGCTTGCAGCATATTTAAAGAACTGTTTGGGATTCTCTTTAGCTTGCATAGCTAGTTTCCTTTCATAATCGAGAAGGGTAACGACTTCACTAGTTACCCTTCTGGCCTGTGCTTTATTATACCATTCATGTACCTGCAGGTCACCTTTCTCTTTAAATTCCCTCCATAGTTTTTCTTTTTTTTGCAGCTCAAGCTTAATGGTGTTATTCATCCTACTTATTTTACTACTCAGACCCTAGGTATACAATCAGCCATAACCTCCTGTAAATGCTCCTTGATCACTTCCCATGCTCTATTGACATCCTGCTCTTGCAGTTTTACATGCCATGACACTGATCCAAGCAATCTCCTAAGCTTGTCATACTTGCCAACACGGTAATTCCACATATACCCTGTCTTAATCGAAAATTCCACACCTTTAGCCACCTCCCAGGTGGCTAAAGGTGTGGAATTTTACATAAGGTTTAAATACTGTGCGTAGTTGGTGTTTGTTAAGCACTCTAGATATCTTTTCAGGTGTGCCTTTAATGTATGGGATGGTGATAGTTTTGTTGTAGTCTTCTGTGGTAGATAGAGGGGATTTTTGGGTAGCATTTAGTATGTTATCTATTTTATGGGGATTATAACTGTTGGTTAAGAAGGTGTGTCGTAGGTGAGAAAGTTCAGCAGTGAGAGCAATGTCATTGGAACAGATTTGCCAGGAATCTATCGCTGTACCAAAAGAGTACAATCTGAGAAGTCATTTTGAATCGAAACATCCTAACCTTCTCAAGTTGGATGCAAGTGAAAAGCAAATAAAAGCAGCAAAGTTATTGAACGTCCTTAGTGGTGAGCAACAAGCCTTTAAAAAAGTGACATCTGCAAATGAAGTTGCCACAAAGGTAAGCTAAAAAAATATCACAAGAAATAGTTTGTGCTGGCAAATCATTTACTGAGGGAGACTTGATAAAAAAAAGTGTGTGATGATTGCCGTTTCCGAATTTTGTCCTGATAAGAAAAATAATTTTGAAAATATCAGTTTGTCCCATATGACTGTTCAGCTCAGGGTGGCTGATATTGCCGAGGATCTTAAAGATAACCTGCAAAAATCGGCTAGTGAATTTGTCTATTATTCTCTTGCTATGGATGAAAGTACTGACGTGAAAGATACTACACAGCTTTTAATATATGTAAGAGGCATTAATAAGAATTTTGAGGTAACAGAGGCGCTTGCTGGTTTGTGTTCGATGAAAGGAAGAACAACAGGAAAGGAGATTGCAGAAAATGTTAAGATGTGTGTAAGTACGAAAAACTATCCTTAAATTTCAAGAATTTAGTAGCAGTTTGCACTGATGGTGCCCCATCTATGTGTGGAAAAAATATTGGTGCTATAACATTTATCGAACAGTATTCAGGTAAACCATTGACAAAATTTCACTACCTAATTCATCAGCAGGTGTTATGTTCAACGTACTTGAACAAAGGTTTTGCAGTTTGATCATGTGATTAAAGTAGTATTTGCTCTGGTCAACTATATTCGAGCTTGGGATTTGAAACACGTTTCAGGCGTTTCTAGAAGAAAAAGCTGCCGAGTACAGGAATCTACCATACCACACTGATGTACATTGGTTGAGCCGGTAAAGTTTTTTCACGCTTTGTCACTCTAAAAAATGAACTAGTTGAATTTTTGGAATCTCAAGAAGATATAGAAAAATTCCCAGAAATAATGGATGAAAAATGGAATCAAGATTTATTTTCCTTGTGTGACATTTTGGGTCACTTGAATGACCTTAACTTACAGCTTCAAGGAAAAAATGTTTCTTTTTCAGTTAATGTCTCTTATAAAGGCATTCAAAATGAAATTAAGTTTGTTTGAAAATCAACTTGCTAATGGGGATATGTCGCAACTTGTCAACAGAATATTCCATCAGAATATCATTCAAATTTAAAAGTTTGTTGGATACTGCCTACAAGGTATTTTGTATGTTTGGGAGCACATATACTTGTGAACAAACATTTTCAGTCATGAACTTGAACAAAACCAAACAGTGTTCATCTTTAAATGATATCAGTTTAGAGGCTATATTAAGAACGGCCACTTCAAACATAACATCAAACTTTGATAAAATAGTGGCAACAAAGAAATGGGAATGTCACATTCCCATTCTGAATGTCACAATGTGACATTCAGTCACTGATATTTCACTGAGAATAAGTGTGATATTCTCAGTGAAATTATTAGTAAACTTTGTGTTTATGTTTAAGTGATTTTATTGAGAATTAAAATTATAATTTTGATTATAATTTTAATTGTAACTCTCTAAAAAATTTAAATATGCATATTAATTAGTATTTACTGTAGACCTACTAACAAATTTACTTAAGTTTAGCTACAGTGGACTAGTCTAAGATTCAAGGTCCGAAGTGATCTGGCCCCTTGGTCAGGTAGTCCAAGGTGGGTTTGGCCCTCAAAGACAATCAAGTTGTGCAGGCCTGCTATAGAGTATCATATTCCTCTCACCCATTCTCAAATTTTACCTTTAACCAACTTTTGCAATACTTTAACCACCACTTCAGAGATACTAATTGGTCTGTAATTGCTACTTCTGTCTTGGAGCCATCTTTATATAATGGAACTATCTTAACCTCTTTCCACTCCCTTGGAACCTTGCCAGAGCTGAGACTTAGATTAAACAACTTCAGAGGAACTGCTAGTTCTCTTGTGTGCTATGAGATCTGATAGATATGTGCTATCCAGATCCACTGCTGTTTCACATTGATAGTTTTTTCAGTATGTTGAGTACTACCCGTTCATCTATCTCAATTCTCATATAGTAACACAAGTATTTTTTCTGCTTCTGTCACTTTCCTGCTATTGGCACATTAAAGTTCTCCTTCCATAATCATTCTTTTTTTTTTTTTTAATTTATTTATTTACTACACAGTAAAGAAAATCTTTTGGATTTACTTTAGCCTGCTTAGCTAATTTTCTGTCATAGTCTGATTTGATTTAGCCTTCCTTATCATACTAGTTACCTTCTTATCTGCACTTTGTATTTCTCATGAGCAAGCTGTTTATATTCCTTCCACAATGCTTTTTTTTTTGCAGCTCATGTTTTATATTTCAACTCATCCACTTAATTCCTACTCATTTTATTCTTCAGACAGTGGGTATGCAGTCTGATACTGCCTTTCTCAGAATCCGTGATTACTTTCCATGCAATACTGACATTAATTCCTTGTAGCTGCTTATGTCATAACACTGCTCTCCTCCAAGCTGCCACCTAAGTTTGTCATAATCGCCAGCTTTGTAAACTCTTTCTTGAATGAGAATTCTGCATGTTGAGACTCCCAGAATAAGACTACATGGTCACTTTCCCCAATTGGAGGTAGAGTTGCTACTGCAGTTATACATAGCTCATCAAATGCTATTATCAGATCCAACACTCTCAAATCCCAGATCTTCTCCATCATGTGCTGCTTCGGGTAATTTTCCCTTAGTAACTGTATAAATTCCACATCCGTCTTGCCATGTTCCCTTTCGTCTTGCCAATCCATATTCCCATAGTTGAAGTCTCCCATAATAATTGCTCAGCCTGCACTCATTTGTGCTAATCTGCCAATTCAAGGCATCCACATTGTCCTGTGGACCCTCAGATCTATAAGCAGCAACCAACAATATATTTTGTAATTTCTGTATTATTTTTATATATTATTATATTTATTTATTTATTCTTATGGCAAAAGGAATACAAAGCAGCTACAGGTCAATGTCCAGTCTAGAAAGCCAATCCAGGGCCTCATCCATCACCTCATGGATGCCTTGGGGGTCACCACCATGAAATTAATGCCTTGAGCAGTCATTCACAATATGAGTAATCATCTTGGCCACAGGGGAACAATCACAATAAGGGTGGTCTGACAGTCTCCTTTTATGTAGTATGTAGCCACATCTGCCCTGGTTAGTTCCGATCTTGTTGATAGATGACCAAATCTTCCTAGGAAGGGCAAAACCAGGCTGCAGAACAGAGGGATCTTCAACCAGGAAACCATTTGTTGGAAGATTGTTGGACCAATGTTCTCTCCGCATGTCAGGTGTTGATGGTAAGGCAGCTGAAGAGAGTTCGTCCATGGACCAGAAAGGGTTTCTTGATTTTAAGTGAAGACTAGGTGGATTTATAAGAGTTTGGTGCAGGAGTAGGTTGCTCATTACTTTATTAAATTCTTTAATCAAGGCTTGTCTTTTCCATATATTTGGTGGAGCAACATTAGATAGGACAGGCAGCCAGGGGAGAGGGGTGCTTCTCAGTGTCCTACTAATTGTGCGCATGGTAGAGTTTAGCTGGGTGTCTATAATGTTAGAGTGCACACTATCCTAGATGAGGGCACAATATTCTGCCGCAGAGAATGTGAGGGCTAATGCAGGCGACCTTAGGACTTCTGCACCACAACTCCAGGTTGTTCAGCAAGCCTTGAAATGATATTCCTCATTTTAATTTTGTTGGACAGGTTGGTGATGTGCCTTTTATAGGTTAGGCTTCTGTCCACGCTCACTCCAAGGTATTTTGGGTGAGGTATTTCATTTTGCCACAGAAAGAGATGTTGAGGTGTCAATTTGCCTCTGCATTGTTCATGTGGAATACTGTGGACACAGTTTTTGTTGGATTTGGCTTCAGGTACTGCTTGAAGTTCTCTCCTAGGATGTTCAGGTATGAATTCCAGGTTGGCAAAGGAGGTAGATTGGTGTAGGATCGTCATTGCCATACATATATTTGCTTGAGCTGGTATGTGCTAAGTTGGACACGTAGATGTTAAAGAATAAGGGGGGGGGGGCTAACACAGAGTCCTGTGGGAGACCACTGTGGAAGAATCTAGGCTTGCTTTTTTTTCCCCCACCAGTATGGACCCGGATCTTTCTGTTGGAGAGAATGGATTCAAAAAGCTGGAAAATTTTTTTGCACCTTATAATATTGCCTAGCTTTAGGAGGAGGCCCCCCTGATCCAGACTGTGTCATAAGCTTTTGTTAGGTCAATGAAAGTGACTACAGATGTAAGTTTTTTCTGGAAGCCTGCTTCAGTCTGTGCTGTCAGGGTCAGGTTACAGCAACTCTTCTTCCTGGCCTGAAGCTAGCTTGTTCAGTCAGAAGTGCTCTTTCGATGAGTGGTGAAATTCTTTTAAGGAGAATTCTTTCAAAGAGTTAAAGGTGGAGCAAAGCAAGGAGATAGGTCATAGATTTTTTGACATCATTTGGATCTTTCCTGGTTTGGGAACTGCAATTATTTTGGCTTCCTGTCACAGGTTTGGTAGTTTCCCAGTTGTTATAGTTTTTGAGAAAAGGGTGGCCAGCCATGTTTGACCTCTTTCGCTGAGATGTTTTAGAAACTTGGGGAGGATGCCATCCATTCCTGCCGCCTTGCCATTCTTGGTGAGTTTTGAGACTTCTTATACCTCTTCCCAAGATACTGGGTGTACAAGTTCAGGGAATCTCTGGGCCCATCTTCAGGTTTTTTCCTGATGGAAGATTATGCAGTTATTTTCGTGATAGAGCTGGGATGTATCTTGGAGGTTTCAGTAAATGATTAGTCATTTGATCAGGAGTTATCTCTAGTGGTTTATATGTTGTTGGTTCTGCCCCCCCCCCTAATTTTCTCTGACGTGACCAGTTTTTCCAGCTAGATTTGGTGAACTCAAATTCATGGATGGTTGAGATCCATCTTTCCTTTCTGTTTTTGTCCAGCGCTGCTATGAGCTCCTTAGCAACACTTGGTCTTCAGTTTCTTCATATTTGGCTAAAAGTTCCTCACTTTCCCTACTCTGGCATGGGATGTATTGCTTTCTGTTGCCTCTAGGAATAGAGGCTTTGACTGCAGTTTTGATTAGTTTAACAAATCTGGGATAGCAATTAAGGGTGGGTGGTATTGCTGTAGCGATTTGCTCAGTTTGTTTCTCAAATATATTCCAGTTGGATCTGTGATGGTTTCATCTAGCGATTGGCATTCCACTGATGATTGGATTGATGTTCCTGTCTCTATTAGTGTAGGACAATGCTGGCTGTTAGGGAATCTGTTGAGGATGGTCGTTCTGGTTTTTGACAGAGGGTGGTCTTCAGAGTCTTTAGAGACTATGCACAAATCTGGGATGTAGGTTCTGTTCCATCTGGCTGATTGAAGAGTGCCTTCCTGCTTGGCATCGTAGATCAAATACAGATTATATATATCCATCCAATTAACTAGATTATTACCATCTTGGTTGTTAGAGAAATAGCCCCACATGGTGTGATGAGAGTTGAAGTCATCAACATAGATAGCGGGCTGAGGTAGTGACTAGTTCATCTGGTCAGGCCAGGATTAGATGGTGGTTTGTAGACGTAGATGGCGGTATTTTGAATTTTAATACCTATGGAGTATTCTGCTTCAGGCACACATTGGGTTATGTCCTTGAGACCAGGCCATGCTTGGGATGGCAGTTATGAGACACAAGAATTAGGCCGGGATCTTTTAGTTCTGTTGAGAGCTGTGTCAGGCACATGGGTTTCCTGGAGAGCCAGGAAATTCCCCCCACCACCACCCTTCTGAGTACACGTTAACTACTGTGGTCTTGTATCCCACATAGACACTCTTTTCAAACTTTCTGATATTGCTTTCTTTTCCTTGATAGCAACTTTATCTAGGATAAAGTACAACATATACCCAATTGCATCATGCATGCTTCAAATACTTTTATTCTATGCTATAGTGAGCATATTTCACTCTGAATAAGGATAGTCATAATTCAAAGTTATGTCAGTGTATATTTGCCAGAACTCTCAGTTGAGGTTACTCACTAGTGTTTTTTTTTTTAATGAGGTAGGTACCTTAATGATATATATCTCTGAATCAGCAGCATATACAATATAGCATCTATGAGATCTTGGTCCATTTTTCTGTGCTCCCAGAATATCTGCTCACTAAACTGATGCTGTACTGATATGCCACTCCTTCAAATCTTTCAGCAGTAGCAACACAACATACCATACTCAATTTCAAACTATAACAGAACATTTCAGTTAATTTGAGCACAAATGATTCATTAGACATATAATTCAAAGTGGGTCTCATTTCTATGTAAACCAAGTGTAGTTTGTGCCTTTCAGCTCCTTTGTTTCGAAATACTACTGATTTTTAAATGGAATATAAGATTCATTCACATTGACCATTGATTTCATCAGTTCAAAATTTACAAGAACACAACAGGTCAGAGAGAGAAAGGAAGGGGGGAAAAATGGATAATCAGTCAAAGTAATCAATTACTAGAATCAGCAGTTGAAATTATCATATTAAGACAGGATATACTCATATACTGTCTTCCACTGTTAGAGCATGTATCCTCTTAGTGGGAAGGTTGGGCACTTTGTCACCAACTTGGAGGGACATTACATAGTGACAATCTGATAACCAGCTTTCTGCTCTGTCTGTAAATCATGAATAAAAATGATGAGGTTTCAAACTTGCAGAGCATGGACACTGGCCAGAGAACACAAGCAATTTTGAAAATCCAAGTTTCCAGGAGATGGGAGAAACACTACAACAAAGGAATGCGACTAACTCGCATTCCTTTGAAATGTTCAGTGAAAGTTCATTGTTACATATGGGATTTGAATGTCGGTCTTTCCAACCAAAGAACAAACATCATGATGCTCTCTTGACCAAGTTATAGAGGTTCGGTCTGTACAGATGCTAAAGCATGTATTTTGCCTTAAGTGCTGGTTGAAAGTCGTTAATGGAATTAAGATAGCACATAGAAATTGATTAAATGACACTTGAATGGCTCCAGTATTTTGTCTGTCACAGAAACATCAAGAGAGAGAACAGTGTACAGTACATACAGTAAAAACACAAAACAAAATGGAAATTATTAGACTGGGAAGCCTGAGCTGTTGAGTAAGAGGCATTAAGCATTATGGCTAACTATCTTAGAGAATTTCACATAAACTTAATCATTCAGGTTAGATTTGTTTATCAAGCAATATATAATAACCAAATTAAAATAAAGATAGCTGCACAAAAATCTGAATCACAGAACATAAATGCAGATATCTGACAAGGATGTAGTCTATTGCCACTCTTCTTTAATATCTACATTAATAATAATATAAGAGTGGAGGGAAACAACCAGTTTTGGTATTCACACAAATAATTACATCAACACCAATGCAATTTTATTTGCCAACGATCAGGTTCTAATTGAAGATAATGAAGATTGACTACAGACAGCAGCCTTTTCATTAAATGAAATAGAAAAAAACATATACAATACGGAAATCTCCACTTCCAAAGCCATGGCATTTAAAGGCAGAGATGCAATTAGAAGTAAAATTTGCATCAACAATGATGTTATTGAACAGATTAATACATTCAAATATCTCGGTTATGACTTATCTTATGAAAGAGAGAAAGACATGCAACATAAAATAACCAGTTACATAGGAATAACAAAAAAGATTAACCAGATATTGAATTCATATTTAATAAACAAGAATAAGAATTCAATAGCAAGACCTATCCTAACATGTGGTTCACGAGCCTGGACCATAACTCAAGCAGATTGAAAAAGACTAATAAGTTCTGAAATGAGATTCATGTGCAAAACAGCTGGATATAATAGACTAGACTTCAAAAGAAATAGCAATATCTTAAAGGAACTTAAGGTGATATCTGTTTTAGACTAGACTGAAGAGAAGAGACTATTACTAGAAAGGAAGAAGACAGTTTGTTTGCAAGAGCATATACTGGTTACATGTGATTAGTAATGGCCATGACATGATCTACTAGCCCTTACTGTCCATAACTGTGGTGGTGGATGTGTTTGTTTTTTTCAGACTAATGTTGGCAGATTGTCCAACATAGGACAACTTACACATACAAGGAGAATTTTATATACACCTGCCATTGATATTTGAGGGAGTTGTTCTTGGATAGGGATATCCAGCATGATATGACATTTGAAAGCAGCACAGAGATATTTCTTTAAAGGTCTGGTTATTTATTCTGAGATTCTCAAGATTATAGATGAGCTAAAATTCCGTTTTCCAGCAGTTCTTATGCATACTATGGTCGAGAGAAAATTGTTGATGCTAATGTTATATACACTGCTTGGAAGGAGGACAACATAGTGTGAGGAACAAACAGTCATGGCACCCACCTTAATAAGATGCAAGATCTCCTTTAGCTTCAATGACTGCAGCAATCCTAAGGGACATACTTTCCAAAATGTACAATGGGAATTTTGGACCATTCTTCCTGTAGGCAAGTAACGAGGGCCCGGACTGTTGTGGAACAGACATTCCTTGACCTCACTCAACACTCCATCCCACAGGTGTTCAATAGGGTTGAAATCAGCCCTTTGTGGTGGCTAGTCAAGTATGATAATGTTCGTTCAGATACATTTCGGAGCACAGTATTCATTGCACCACAAACAGGTCTGAGACCAAACCAGGGAAAACAGGACCATACTATCACACCATCTCCTAATTTCATAGTTGGGGTTACCAGGCATCCATTCTTTTTGCAGCACTGAAGACAACATTGCATGTTGGTTTGGGTAATGTGTGCCTTGCATATTGCGATCCTAGCATTGAAACTCATGTTGTGAGCCTTGGTTCTGAATGGTTGGTGCAGATTCTTGTTCCCGTTGATGCCCGGAACTCCACATACGTATCTGCCGACGAATAGCGGTTTTTACATATTATCCTAGTCACATTCGGTAGCACTTAGTTGACTGCCTCCTCTTCCATTGCAGTATGGCATCAGTGATTGCTGACCTGGAATTTGCCAAACAGATAGGCCTGCAACATGGCATCGCATTACAACACCTCTTTCAGGCTTCGTCAGTTCTCCTCTTAGCCCCAGACACAGTTGCACTGACTTGGGAGCATCATATCCCTCCAATTTAAAGCAGTTACATGGCATGATGCATCTTCCCCATGTGGGTGCCTATTGACTTCTTTCCAGGCAGTATATAATAATTTACACTTTTATGTCTATTAGTTTAAATTATGGTGTTTTTCAGTTAGGTATAAGACACTAATGCTTATTTCAAGGATGAAATTCACGTGACTGTCCTCTTGAAAGGTTGTTACACAAGGAGTCACCTTTATCTTCACTAAGAGTGTAGGAGTTGCACTCTTAGTGAACGATGCTATGTATTATCTAGATTAATTATGAATAAGTATTTGCAATTTATTTTAAATAATTGCTGTCCACAAAAGAAGTAGGTACCATTTATCAGATATATCCCCGAATTATTGGGCCACGGCGCCATGATTACCCCCTATAGATCAAGTATTTGGAGTAGAGGATTTGCATGCCAGATTTAGCAATGAATACTCTCAAAGATGTCCTATGGAGTAGAAATCGGCGTATATTGGGTGAATATAACAGCTCGAAGTATGCGTCAAGTTCTGAGAACAACGCTTGAAATATAGCAGGGTGCGTTATCCTACTGGAGCCTACCTGTACATTCAGAGAACAGTCACTACAACAGTGGTAAGTAGAATAAATAGATTACGGGTATAGGGTCTGTAAGAAGTTACAGAAAACGCAATAGCCGCCTCGTGCTTGTTTTTGTTGGAGTGATATCGGTGCATACCATCCACTCAGCAATTTCGAACAGTATGGCACATACCTCCATTATAATATGTACTAGTTTTAATCGTGATACCAGTGACAATGACCGGGTGGAATGGCGATTGTCACAACGCCATGGTTATAAACTTGCGTAGACATTAATCTGCAGTATCTCCACGTCGCCTTTAGTAATTTTAGTGTTGCAATGTGTACTGCTAAAATTGAAAAAAGCTAGGGATTTGTGACTTAGTGATTAGAAATTTAGCATATCCTTACGGTGACGCCAAATAGCCTAAACTGATGTAATTATTCCGATTCTATTCACCAAGAAGAGTATCCCTTCCTCTGGTCTCTATCTCTCTCTAGTTAGTTGATCCTTAGCGCAGGCTAGTAGTAGTAGTTCTTTCTTTTGGGAACATGGATTATTAACCGTGTAACCAGAAAATATCAACCATAAAACTATATATCAGGAGAACAATTGCTGTCTGTGAAGTTTACGAATTTGTAGTGGCCATGATAATTACTAGTGATGTAGGATAGATGATTTTGATTCGATTTTTATGGTGATAGGTTACAGCAGCACATATGGTAAACGGTTAGTACGACAATCAAACATTCGTGCCCTTGGCGGGATTCGAACCCGCAGCCTATTGGATGCAGAGCTCATGCTAACCACTGTCCAACAGGTCGGCGAGGATAGATGAGTTTACAATCAAACATTCGTGCCCTTGGCGGGATTCGAACCCGCAGCCTATTGGATGCAGAGCTCATGCTAACCACTGTCAAGCAGGTCGGCGAGGATAGATGAGTTTATTTGGAAATGAGCTAGATTTCCAAACGAGCCAAGCTCAGTCGATATAGACGAAGTTTTGGTTTAATCGCGTCTAGGAGGCAAAATACTTTTATCAATGCTTACGAACTTGAGATGAGTAAGCCGGTCTCATATCGCGGTAGCAAGGTTATTCTTTCCGCAGACTCGTAGAACACTCGCAGTTTACAGAAAAAAGAATACTTATGAACATAGCGCTCACCAGCTTATCTTCAAATTACGGTTACGAAATACAAGGATACTTTGGAAGGGTGTGGGCATTTAAGTGTTTGTTAGACCCACTGATGATAGGCTTAAAAATCCATTGGAATAAATGATTTATTCTAAAGAAAAAAGCTGCACTTTACTCCTAGTTTGGGGCAGTATCATCACTTCTGCGCACGCAGGTTATTTTTTCATTTTTAGTCACCTGGGACATTTAATCAGTGGAAAAATAACCACTTATTTAGGAGGCATACATGCTGGTTTGTGTGGATAAACGTGACTTCCAGGGGCGGCTCGTGCATAAACACTATGGAACTCTAGCACCCCCAGTTTTTCTCGATACATAAATATACTTTATATTTACTTGTAATATTTAATTTTATCGTCAACAATCCTATACAATTCTCTTATTTTGGATAAAAAATAATAAAAATCCATCTTGTAGCATTGGGGGGGGGGCGAAGGACGCTAGCAGCACTGTGTTTACCACAATGTCCTTGCTACGTACGCGTCATAGTGTAATGCGGCTAGTGTTGTCAATTTAGTTTTTTTTTTCCTTCCCTAGCTCTCAACATTTTAATCTAGCTCCTTCAGAATTAGTTTCAGCTCCTTTTAATTGTTTTTATAACTTACTGTTAAAGAAAAGTTTTCCAGATGTTCGTATTTGGTAAGGAATTATATTGTACGAGCATCGTACACGTTTCAAATCCATGACGTCAGCCAGTCACGTGGCCCAACAGTGCCATTTTGTCTTTTTAAATTTGATAGCATCGCTTCAAGTTAGTCTTTGCACAGTGTTCTGGTTGGTAGTTGCGATAGCGAGTGGGAAGTTTTCAAAGACTGATCGTAAAGAGTTGTATAACCTTCTTCAAAAATGAACAAAGAGAAAAATAAAGCTTACAAGCAAAAAATTTAGGAGGGAGTGGTTGCAAATGGGAATGTTTAGTAAATGGTTGTGTGAAGTTCCTGGTGACGCTACAAGAGGCCACTATAAGTTTTTCAGATGTGATATAGCTGCTGAATATTGTCAGCTTGTAAAGCATAGCGAAACTAAGAAACATCTTAAACATCTTGTTGCAGTTCCATATAAGGGTGTTCCTATTACAAATATGCTTGTAAAAAAGTCTGATGAGACTGCATTATTTCTTTGTTGTCACTCATTATTCAACAATTGCGATCATCTAGTAGATCTTTGCAAAAATATCATCCCAGACAGTCATGTTATGCCAAAGGTAAAAATGCACCGACCTCAGTGCTCTGTAATTGTAAAGAATATTCTAAGTGAGCATTTTAAAGATCTAATTGCATGGAGATGAAAATTTCAGCTTGCTAATAGACGAATCGAATGATATCAGTGAATAAGATTCTAGGAATGGCCATCATTTATTATAGCAGGAAATTCAACAAAATTATGCATACATTTCTGAGCATGGTGGTTCTAGAAAAGTGTGATGCTAGTGGTATTGTGGCTGCACTGAAAAAAGAGCTCGACCAAGAAACTGGACATTAAAAATCTCCTTGCAATCGGTACAGACAATGCCAGTGTGATGGTTGGTGTCAGTAATGGCGTTTATGAACAACCGAAGGCATATATTCCCTCCTTAATTTTAATTAGATGTGTATGGCAATGTCTTACACTTGTGCAGAATCTCTCCCAGGAAAATTAGAATTTTTAGTTGCCCAAACGTAAAAGTGGTTTTCACATTCTTCAAGACAAGCAGCATACAAAGAACTGTATCAAACTATCAACGAAAATGATGCTCCTCTGAAAATTGTAAGCAATTGTGCAACAAGGTGGCTCTCCATTGACCCTGCAGTAGACAGAATTCTCAGCCAGTGGTTGGAATTAAAAACTCGCTTCGAAGTCGTGAGTGTGACTGGGAAATGTTACAAAGCTCAAATTTTGTGAGAGATGTACAAACATGAAAGACATCTGTTGTATCTTTTATATTTGCATCCTGTTCTAGTTCAGTTAACAAAATTTTCGCATCTAACAGTGCGGATGGGATGAGATTATTTGAAGACCTTTCTCGTTTGATTCGCTCTATTGCTAATATGTTAGTGCTACCATCATCCACAGTCGACCCTCTAGAGTCAGAGATTGATGACTATTTGGATCCCCGTCCAAATCTTAGTTACAGATGTGAAAGAAAAATTTCAGAATTGATGATACAAAAGAAAATAATGTAAAATGATGAACGAAATTTTAGAAGTAGAGCAAGACAGTTTTTTCTTGGTCTCTTCAAACAGTTTAAGCAAAGGTTGCCTGAAAAGTTGAATATTTTAAGAATGATCTCTTCTTTTGCTATTGACAATATCCTAAAACATATAAAAGAACCTGCTACTCCCATCTTAGAAATAATACTGAAAACAGAAAGAGATGTTGCTGCTGAATACCAGCACAATACTGTCCACTTAAATAAATGGACAAATATAGAAAACACTGAGCTATTCTGGACTGAAGTACGAGAATATAAAGATGCATCTGGAATGAATCCATTGAAAGAAATTGCTCAGTGTACAATAAATTTTATTAATACTGCGAAATTCTAATGCGGAAATTGAACGAATTTTTAGTTCCATGAATGTAGTTAAAACTAAATTAAGAAACAAGATGGAATTGCGAATGCTGACAGCTATTTTGTCAATCAAGTATGGCCTCAGGTAACAACAAGTGCTGTACAAGCTATCATTTACCAGCATCTACACTGAGTAATATTGGAATGATGGCCACATATAATAAAGCTGGAAATCTAAGTGAAAACGTGGGTGAATTAAGTGCAGAAGACCATGTGGAAGATGTATTTAGCCACTTATATGCAAGTATCACTTCAACTTGAATGAGGTAAAAAAAAAATCAGCTAACTCCTTTTTATTCCCGTATACAGGAGTAGGCGAGGCTATTTAGCCCTATTTACTTAAAAGTATCAGCCACTGTTTTATAATTTTAGCTTCCAATTTTTATTTTTAACTCCTTTTTAGCTCTTTTTTTTTTTTTTTAAGATTTAGCTGTTTTTAGTCATTTTCATTTGGCAACACTAAATGCGGCAATGTCCGTTTATATGCAGTTTGCGCCAGTAATGCTTATCGTGTTTACTCCGTCTCTAAGTATTTGGACATTACAATTAAAGATATAACATTAGTTATCATTTTTATTTTAGAACATTATTGGGGGTTATGATAATGTATTTTATTTTTAAGTCATTTTAAATTATACTAAACTAATTTTATCGATAATAAACAATATTTTTTTTAAAATTTTTGCCATAATTTTGATATTTTATCTAAAAACACATACACACTGTACTTACAGTGTGTATGTATATTTCGAAAGTGCAGCACCCCACGATTTCAAGCCCGGAGCTGCCACTGCAATTGACCAAAGCATTTAATGAAGGCTGTTCATGACCCATCTCTCACCGAGCTATGCACGTAAAATTTAAAAGGATCAGTACCAGCAGTTGCATGCCTATACGAAACCACTGATTTCTGTGAAGAAACGGAAAGTTCATCTACAGTGGTGTGGGAACATTGTGACTGGAAGTTTCAAAAAAAAAAAGTCGTGTGGTGCACCTTCTGTACAGGCGGTAAACAGTTTTGTGGGAGCCCCAGGGAGTAATGAACCCAGCTTTTCTTGTAAATAAAATTCTGGAGGTGGTGTAGGACATATTCAGCTGGTATGATGAGGATTCTAAGGAATATCTCAACTTTGTTGCCGAACAATTCCTTTCTGCAATGTTGACTTCTCATGCAGTAGGTGATGGTTGTTTCCTGGAGAATACTACTGTCTATCGAATCAAAAATTGCTTAGCGAGCATGAGAGTGACTTCCACCATCTTCCCTGTTCAGCACAAAGCCTTGGTCCGAATCCCATTGGGAATGTATGGAACATGTTAGAAGAACGAACCCCGTAGCAAATTCCTCTTCTGTGAAATATGAGCCAGTTCAATATCTGATGAAGCCCTGGTATGTTGCAGGTGCAATCTATAATACTGCATATGTATGTAATTCGGGTTAAAGAGGTCCTACACAGTATTGAAGGGTTTTAAGTCGGTGGCTATTAAGTGTGTCACGCAAATTTATTATTCGACTTATAGTACACTAAGGTATCAGCATGAAGACGGCTTTCCATAATTAATGACAAAAGAAAAATCGCTATAACTCGTGAAGAAAAGGGGAAAAAAGAAGGCTGTTTATTCTACATACAAATGAGAGCAACGGCATAAAAGCGGGCTTGGATATGGCTGCAAGACATCATTTAAGCCTAGAGACTGGCCAAAGTCAGGCGGAGGTAGCCCAATGGTTGCATACGACTCGTTCTGGGGTTCACTGATTGTGGAAACAATTTCAACAGCACACAAACATTCTGGGAATAGGCTATTTGCACAACTGCAGTGGGTGAATGCTATTATTATTACTTGACACTTCTAGGGACGCATCGTGGGAGGGCACTTTACTTCGCTAAACACATCTCACCCTCTCCAATTATGACACTACTACCATCAACCGCCCATCACTAACAATATTTTTGTCTGGAGGCAGGATGAATAACCCTGCTACCTCCATATGAGAATGGCTAACTACCTGCAATTGGAAATGCCCATATATAAGGATTTACCACGGTACGACTATCAAACCAGTCTTTTCCAATCGACGGGCGCAATGTTCTGCTGTTCTTCTTATTGTGCTATGGTGGAACATGTTTCTGAAACAGGAGAGCTACCCCGAATCAGATATCAATGTTCTTGTGGCTTCGCATTAGCTACAGGAACATTGGTATCTGCTTTCACTGTGTGCAAAAGGCTTTATGGAGGTGTCGATATGAGATATTCGAAACGGACCCAAGTCCCCTGGGGGTTGGTATTGTTTACAGATGAGTCCCAATGTGGTGTACGTAGTAATACCAGGTGTGCGCTATGATCTGGAGAGAACCAGGGACACGTTATCCCTATAATATCCATGAAAAGAATACTTACGGAATAAGTTGTGATAGGGGATTTATTTATCCTATGAGGTGATAATTTTTTTTGTCCTCATCGAGCGAAGGTCGTGGATCATTATCTATTCGAGATGACTATCGTAAGTATGTATTGGCCAGCCCAGTCCCCTGGTCTTAATTGTCACGAGCATCTCTGATCGGCTCCCAAAGATCTTTAGGGACTTTGCACCGTTTTGCAGGAGCAATTGTTATTACCCACTGAGCTCCTGGCCACCATTATTAAACATGTATATACACTGGTTTCCATAAATTAAGAAACAGGGGGGGAATCACGATTTAAATTATAACATTTTACCAACAGAAATCACATTCTCAGATTACAAATTTAGTACATTAGCTGAGCGAAGGATTTCATTTGTTTCCTTCTGAAATGGGAGTATTGGTGATGGGCAGAGAATTTAATGAAAATGGTTCTCTTCCAAATGTATTCTCTGACGTGATAAGTCGGAATTAATGGACTCGAAATTGCCAAACATCTTTGACCATTATTTCCTTATTGATTCAAACAGGGATTGCAGCTTAATTGGAAGGAAATTACGAAACCGCTTTAGCTTAGTAGGAAGAGATTTATAAGGAATTACGTGAAAATAGTAAAAATACAATGTTTTATTGAACCAATTCCCACAATCTGTTTGAGAAACGAATTTGAAAAATTTTTGAGGTAGAGGAAGTTAGCAATATTAACAACACTTTCACCGAGATTAAAGGTTGTTTCTTTTTACTCTAACATGGTCGAAATCATGCATTTTAAAGATTTCTCAAGTTCATATTTTTTTTTTTTTACATTACATCATTTATTATGCTTTGGGTTTATGTACCTATTCATAAAAACAAAGTGATTTCATTTAAAAAATATAATTGAGTTATGGAACGTTTTCCCTCATTTTCTATACTGTTAGTGTGGATTTTCTTACTTATTTCCTCTTCACACTCTACAGAGCCTCAATCATTTCTCTCCGCCAGGATTCTCTGCTTCGATTTCTCTCCTCCTGGCCTATAAGCGCCTGTTTCCTTCTATAAGAGAGCTTTCACCAACCTACATCATTTCCTCTAATAATTCTTCAGATTTAGTCATATTTCTTTCAATACTATAACAGAAAAAAAAAAAATAGTTGCTAACCACAATACAACCCTCATGCTGGTTTGGTACCGGCAATGGTGGAGTTGTCTCGATTGAAATGATTTTCATTTAGATACTAGCACTTGTCAGCCATCTCTTCTGGATACCGTTTATACTCAATAATAGACTTGGGCCAGCTATATCTGATTAACTAGCGGTGGAAATGGAACTTTCCCGTCTTTTTTTTTTATTTTTTTTATTGCAGAAACAGTATATCGTATAAATGGACGATTAGTTGAACTGATCAAACACTCGACATAGCATCGAGGGTTAAATAATTAATCCAACAATGGAGCACTTCACTGCATTCGATGGTTGAGGGTCTCCTTTCTTCATATTTTCTGATTAATGCAGATATTATTTGAGGATCTTATTTCAATCCACTCTCTTCCTAACATGCAGAGACTTTATCTGCAGTTTGCATGTAATAGTGCTTTTAGTGCCCTAAACACCGACTTCTATGCCATCCTGTTTTAAGCACAGAATTTTGCCTTCCATCCAAAAAAAAGAAAAAACTTTTCAAATTACTCCTTTAAAGCTTAATTTGACTTAAGATTATCTCTCCTCACGGCCTGACACTTCTCCTCAACAAAAATCTTTTCCATTATCCTCAGAATCCAAAACACTTGACATCCTTTTTCATTCAACATGTACCTGTTCATCTGCATACAATAGAACAGTTTATCTATTTGATGACTCTTTCTCACAGACTCTGAAGTCATTATCTCACAGGAAATAGTTTCTTCCCTGAAAACCTTCGGGACTAGTAATCTTGGAGTATCTTTCTTAATCAGGAAAAAGATGGCTAGGTATGTATTAGGTTATAATCCAGTGAGTGACAGAATCATTTCTCTCAGAGTGAGTGGACATCCAATGAATATGACCATCATTCAGGTTTATGCACCCACTACAGAGGGACCAGAAGAAGACATTGAAGAATTTTATGGCAAGTTACAAGAAGTGGTAGATGCAACACCAAAGCGCGATTTATGACTACTTATTGGAGATTAGAATGCAAAAGTGGGAGAGACCGAGGAATAAGGAATAACAAGTCGTTGTGGTTTAGGTATTCGTAACACTGCAGCGAAGAGACTAGTTGAGTTTTGTGCAGAGAATTCTTTGTTGTTAACACCTGCTTTAAACAGCACAAAACGAAGATTGTATGTACACATGGATATTACCTGATGGATGGGAGAAGTGCAATTCAGTCTGTCGACTTTTCCAGGTGCAGACCATGAATTGTTAGTGGCTACAATACATGTGAAATTACGGAAACTGAAAACAACACAGATGTTGATCAGATATGATCTTGGACATATACCAGCTGAATACAGTATTAGTATACAGAACAGATTCAACACACTCCATTTGTGTGAAAAAGAACCAAATGAACTATGGGAAGAGATTAAAGATATAATTAAAACAGAAGCAAAGAAGAATATTCCAACAGTTTGTAAGAAGTTTAAATTACTGAAAAAGAGAGCCAAAAGGCTTCGCCTCGGCGATGCAAAATTGAAATTAAGTGGATATTGAATCCAACATTATTTCAAAGCCGAATAGAGAAACTACAAGAGTTTCATACCGAATATATAGAAACTATAAGTTTCGGAGGATCCAAGCATAAGGAAACCTTTCATGACAGTAGTAACTCGTAGTAAAGGTGGAGTAAGATTAGATCACTATCTTTAGTATTTCCCATAATGTAAAACACATCCATCTTCTAGTGGAGATGTATGATGATATACATTATGGGGGGGGGGGGGTCACTACCCAGACCGGTTTCGACCTTTTTTGAAAGTTCAAGTACTGGTCAAACTCCAAAAAACTCAGCGTTGTTCCCCTCAGTAACAGGCTCACCCTGCAACTGAGAACTCTCAGAACCAGTTGGCTCTACGTGGCAGGCTCACCTCACCACCGAGCAGAGCCGCTCATTTCTCATCTGAGGGGTAGCAACAGCTGTGCCTCAGTTAACTTCACAGGCTACAGCATGGCCATTCATTATCCCCAACACACACACCCAGGACCTGAATGACAGCAACAGCCAAGCCTCAGTTAAAACTTCATGGGCTACAGCATTGCCATTCTTCACCAAGCTTCCAACCGGTTTCGACCTTTATTGAGGTCTCGTCAGTGGGAGCCAGACCAAGATGTAAATACTCAAGTTGAAGTGATGCAGAACTTATACTTTACCATACGAGTTGCTAAAAAAGGTGTCACATCACAAAAGGGGGGGGGGTATCACTACCGAGACCGGTTGCTTTGAAACTTGTAGTTTCTCTATTCGGCTTTGAAATAATGTTAGATTCAATATCCACTTACCGGTGATTTGAATAATTTTGCATTGCCGAAGTGAAGCATTTTGGCTCTTTTTCAGTAATTCTTGGTGCCTTTTGTGATGTGACACCTTTTTTTAGAAACTCGTATGGTAAAGCATAAGATCTGCATCACTTCAACCTGAGTATTTACATCTTGGTCTGGCTCTCATTGATGAAACCTCAAAAAAAGTCGAAACCGGTCTGGGTAGTGACCTCTCCCCCATCATGTATAACATCATGTGTAACATCATGTGCGCTATATTATGGGAAATACTAGGGGTAGTGATCGGAGCTTACTTCACCTTTACTACGAGTTGCCCCTGTCATGAAAGGTTTGCTTAATCTTGCATCCGCCGAAACTTTTGTAGTTTCTCTATTCTGCTTTGAAATAATGTTGGATTCAATATCCACTTAATTTGAAGAAGTTGAAATTGTTATCAGAAAATGCCATCAAAACTGCTCAGGAAAGGAGGAAAATGAAGGCCACAGGAAATTTGCAGGAAGTACAGCATTTGAATGCAGAGTTTCAATGACAAGCCAGAAGAAACAAAGAAAAATACTTTAACCAGGAAGGCCAACAAATAGAAGACCAAAACAAGAAAGAAAAAACAAGAGATCTTTTCAAAAAAATCAGAGAACTAGCAGGGAAGTTTAGCGCCAAGGTGACAAATATTGAAAAGTAATAACAAAAGGATATCTTACAGAAGCTGCAGAAATCAAAGAAAGATGGAGAGTATACAGAAGCCCTTCACAGAAAGGACTCAAAATTACTGATAAAATTGAAGAACATTATATACAGGGCCAGTACCAGTGAAGTGGGCACTGCAACAGCTATCCAGTAAGAAGGCACCAGGAGGAGACGGAATATCAGTTTACATACCTTTATTGAAGAAAGACGATGCAAGACAGTGCGAAAATTACAGAACTATAGCACTGATTTCTCATGCAAGTAAAGTCTTACTTAAGATCATTCGGAAAAGACTGGAACCATTCATATAGAGAGAAATGCCCGGTAAACAGGCAGGATTTCGAAAAGACAGAGGAACAAGAGATCAAATCGCCAACGTGAGACGGATAATAGAAAGAGCACAGGAATATCAAAAGAATGTCTGCCTTTGTTTCTTTGACTATAGCAAGGCTTTTGACTCTGTAGATCATGTGAAACTGTGGAATGTGTTAAGAACAATGGGAGTTCAGTGCATTTCATTATCCTTCTGAGGAATTTTTATTATGAACAAGAAGCTACTGTCCGAACAGATCTTGGAGAAACTGAGTATTTCACAATAGGTAAAGGAGTGGCGACAAGGATGTATTTTATCTCCGTACCTGTTCAACTTGTACAGCGAATACATTTTAAGTATGGCAGGGCTTCAGTTGGAATTAAAATTGGTAGAAGAAATATTAATAATTTGAGGTAAGCAGATGATACCACCTTGCTAAAAGAATGCAAGAAGATTTGGAGGAACTTATTATGAAAGTTAAAGTGCTAAATATGGTCTTAAACTTAACCTCAAAAAGATAAAAGTTATGGCAACATGTGAACTTAATGATTTTGAAGTAGATGGGGAGAAAATCGAAGCAATTAACAATTTTGTGCTCCTAGGATCCCGAATTGATAAAGATGGTTATTGTACTGAAGAAGTTAAAGATTATTATTACTCGAAAAGAAAGCAATGACAAATTTAAGCAATATCTTTGAAGATAAAGATATTAGCCTCACAAAAAAAAAATCAGAATCGTGAAAGCAATGGTATTCCCTGTGGTGCTGTATGGATGTGAAAGTTGGACCCTGAGAAAGAGTGAAAGAAGGAAGATCGATGTATTTGAATTACGGGTTTGGAGACGCTTACTAAAAATATCATGGACTGCAAAGCAAACCAATAAATCAGTGATACAGAATAAAGCCAGATTGCTCCCTCGAAGCTATGATCGTCAAGGAAAAATTGTCATACTTCGGACATATTATACGAGCAAATGACAGTGGAGAAGATGATGATGCATGCTAAAGTTGATGGAAGCAGAAGAGGAAGACCAAGAATTTGATGGTTGGATGGAGTTAAAGCAACTGGAATAAACTTGGAAATTCTGAAAGATATGGCCAGGGACAGATCTGAATGGAGAATGTATGTTCATAGAATCACCAGCAGTCGAAAACAACTCGATGGAATATAACAATCTTGATACTTCTCGTACTTTTTCAGCTGAATTGATGACTCATTGAAAAAGTATTCTTCAAAAAGATTATCAACGCTGCTCAACAAAATGTTTTTCATGGATATGCTTAGCGTCACCAAGTCGAAATATTTGATATAATAACAGGCATTTTGACATTCAATTCCTTGTTTCCAATAAAAAGTGAACACACATATACAACCCCCCCCCCCCCACATACACAAACTATACCGCATTCATATACACACATACAACACTCCCACACACACTGTACCACATTCACACATATATACAACACTCCCACACAGACAGACACTATACCGCATTCTTGGCTTCTTCAGTACCTTCGTAGTGGCAAGCCATCATGATTTATGCCTCCTTGCGATGACGATTGTTGCACGAGCTGAACAGTTGCAAGTGAATTTGCATGTTGGTTTGTCACTATGAAGCCAGGAACCATTACAAGAGCTGGCCAGGAGAACAGATCACTGTCTGGCTCTAAGTGCAAGATGGATCTCTAAAATATCCTGGTACTGTCTGTCGAGATGGCTATAAGTGAAAACATTTCTAATTGAAATGTGTTCAGAGGGTTCAATTTAAATCGACTCTAAATAGAGAAGCCATTGGTTTGCATTCCATTAACGCCATCGCAGCGCTTTTCGAAAACGGTGCCATGAACGCGTCTTGGTCCTCTGACAAATAGGATAGTTTTTTTCTCTCTCTTCTGATGAGTCCCGGTTAAACTTACAAACGGAGACTTGATCTGGAGAGAACACGATACTGTCACATTAATGCTTTTGAAAGAGATACCAAGAACAAATCCTTGAATCCTCTTCATGATTTTGTAGGTGTGCGGGTGGTCCAATTTTCTTTTCATGCAGGCTAGCACACATTTAAATGATATTTAGTATTTAAATACTAGATTTAAATGTTGTTGAACGTCTGACATCCTTAATTATCACATCGTGCGGCAACTGCCACCATTTGTCACTACAGTCTTATATATATACCGTTCAACGGAGCATCGTTCGTTGCTGTCGTCTTGTTTGGTCGTTAGATATGTACATGCTATGTTCCTTATACCTCTCCAACATTTTTCGCTGTCTCCTCATTTCATTTTTATTCGATTGTGCACCATTATACCAAATTTTATCCTGCTTCATCGCACATTACGGGTTACATTTATTCTTAGTAATTTCGTTGAGCAACGTTCTTTACTTACGACAGCCGAAATCTTCCGTACCGAGATATGTTTAGCAATTTCTGATTGTTTCATCAAATCTATCAGACGCATTCTTCTTTCATCCATTTTTTTTATTATTAGTTTTATTTCGTTCAACATGGATTGGCTCAATAGTATTAAAACACCTATTTACATAATCCTAAAATTTCGTCTCAAAACGTAGGGCATTCATTTCTTTCAAGGTACTCACGGTCCAGAAGGTATTTTGTTTGACTAAACAGGTTTGCCTTTAAAAAAAAAAATCAATGTCACATGCATTACTACTCCAGAGTAGTTAAGAAATGGGTAATCCACTTGATTTTGATTCAAATCTCCCTTATTAAAAATTCCCTGCACCTTAATAAAAATTTGAACCTTACCAGTGAAGTGACATTATGGTTATGTACCTTTAGCATAGACACTTGAACTCATTAAGCCACATTTCCCCTCTAATATAAATGAATTATTCAAATTCACCATGTATTCTGGTAATTTCTTATGGAAAGGAAAAATAAACAGCTAGATGAGAGTGCTATGGGTTCCGCTCTTTTCACTTACTAGCCAACTGCTACATGGAACATTTTGAAAATCAAAGATGACTGTTTTATCCTTACATACATATCAAGGTTCGTTTCAACATTGCAATTATCCTCAGAGTTGTATTTGCAATTTTTGCTGTGAGCTTTGAACTTCAAATTCCCATCCACAGATCCCTAGCATCATCAGTTTCTTGTATCATAACTTTGCTAATATTGCCAGCCTGATTGGTTAGCGTATTCCCTCTCCAGCCAAGAGGATGTAGATTCAAATCCTGTCACGGGCATTGATGTTTGTGATTATCTGTGAAAATACTAGTGGTAGTGGGCGCTAAATCGCGTAAATGTAGATGATGGCAGTTGCAATTCGGTGGAGACAGTTGTAGAGTAGGTATCCTTCCTTGATGATTCCTTGGAGGTGTCACATAATAATAATATGCTGTTGGAAGTAAACTAGGAAAAAAAAACTTTGTGTAAGCATTATAAACATATTGACTATTTCCTAAAATTAGCAATTTTTAGAGCATCATTCAGATTAAAACTGGATTGACTGGAAACAGTTTCATAACAATCCTTAAAGAGTCTTTCAAATTGGAAAGATCTAATGGAAACAAATTGTGTTGTCTCATTCTCTGGCTTAGTAGAAACTCCATGTTCTGCAAGTTCAGATTTCTTTACTTGGAGAAAAGGGATGTAATCCATATGTTCTGATCATCAGCTGTCTACATAATATGATAGGAAGCATAGTATGACTAGTCTGGCCAAAATACGAGGCATTGAAGAAACAAGGAAATATTGGTTATTGGCTTGAAGTTTGCCAGGAATTCAGATTTCTTTAAACTTCAGTCGCATTCAGAAATATTTTTTATGCACAGAATGGAAATTCTCTTGGTATCCGATGATGAGCTATTTAATAAGGGAATATTTATCCAAGGGGTTCTGTATTACGACTAGAAAATATCCATTGAGAATGATATTGTCTTTTATAAATTTTAATTCTAGTCTGAGGGTATCTTCAGAAGAACAGATGACATGTCCCATGGTGCTAACTTTTACATCTGTTGTATTCTTCATCCAGGAAGATTTTACCATCCTATCAGATCTCCTTCCTACATAAAGAATATCACAGATTTCATTGCTGAAGTGAGAAACATCCATCTTTGCTGCTCTGACATTGTGGTGAGTTTTGACATTGTTTCCCTCTTCAACATTCAATTAGATACAACTTTCTAAGAACTTTCCACCTCACATTCCTAAATTATTTAATTTTGCTACACACTCCAGAAACACTTCATAGCAAGGGAATCTATATAGATTGAACCCATGGTGCAATCTTAAATAGATTGCACCATGGGTTCACCAGTGTCACCACTTCTAGCAAATTGCTTCATGAACACTTGGAATCTCTTCAATGCCATCACTTCTTGTCCCTCCACTTGGTTTTGTTATGTTGATGATGTGTTCGCTATTTGGCCATACAAATATGGAGAATGTTTCTCAGATAAAATTGGATCAACAGATTTAAAAAAGCTAGCCTAATTTTAATAAGCATGGTTGTGCTAAACTTCCCAAGGTCTGAGAAACTAATTCTTAGCCCCTCCTGTCCAATAGCTAACACCCATAGAGGGGTTCCCCCCCCATAAGACTGAAGTCTTATGGGGGGGGGACCATGCTATTGACAAAACATGGTTAATCTTTTTGGAAAATTGTTATGAAACAATTTTCTATAAAGCTAAGTTACTTAGCCATGTTTTGTGATGAGGACATCCCTCGTCGCAAAATAGGTAGTAGTCCGTCTGCCAACTACGTATTGTTGCATTGTCTGGCTGCTAAACCCTGTCACCTCCATGTGAGACTGGCTAACTCATTTTCAGCTGAAAAGCCCTTGAATGAATGGTAATATTGGTTTAATGCAGCTAAATGAAAGGTCTTGATCTTGGAGTATCAACCATACTACCCAGAGTGCTCTTCCTATAAAATTCCTCCATAGCACAATTCATTCACCCACCCACCTTTCCAGCTAATTCGTATCCTCCTGAAGTGCTACAACAGTGACACTATTACTAATAATTCTCTAAGGCTCCACATCTACAAACAACTGAAAATCTCCCTGCACTCAAGCTAGTCAAGTGACTAGCTTGAAACTTTCAGTTTCAGGCTAGTCACTCGACTAATTCAGTACTGGCATCAAAGATCCCAGTACTGAACCTGATTGCTCTCCGATATCTATCAGACAGCCAATTTCCAATGCACTCCACTCTGATGTCAAAATGCATATGCTGTAGCTTAAATATCAACTTATGTAGTCCCCAGTTGAGTGTCTTTATAAAATCCAGAAATGATGACGCTTTAATTTAAAGTATGTTCATAATCAACTATTTAATAAATGTTGCGCTTTTGCAATAAAATCACTTGGTACATGATTCAGAATACAGTAATATCTTGTATAATGCAAAACTCTAGGAACAAAGCTTCTTTATAATGAAGTTTGCAAATATGCTATTGTACATATGCAGGTTATAGTAGGCATTTTTGATGTAAACAAAATCATGTTACATGGAGGAGTACTTAATGGTCATTTATGCTGTGCAAACCGTAGGTACACAGAGTTATTTTTGATAAAAAATAAAATATTTAGTTGTCTAGCACAGGGTTGGCACAATCAACTTTAAAATTAATTTTAAATCAAACCGATAAAATTAAGAATTCTGTACAAAACTATAAAGATCTTACAGCATCTAAATTAACACATAAATAGAAACAGAACGTGGGGAGGGGAGTTAATTGTTTGGATAGGTAATATGATATGGCACAACATCATAGCATGAGGACAAAGCTAAAGGAAGTTATCTGCTGAATGGGGGATTTAATGTGAATGAAAGTGGTCTGTTCTGGAAGCATTTGCCTTCCAAAGCTTTCATCTCCAGGAATGAGAAAAGAGCTTCCTAGTTAAAAGAAGCCAAAGGCCAATTAATGCTACTGATGGAGAGCAAATACATCTGGAGATATGAAGATAAAAAAATGCCTGTTTACTTGTCTGAAACAAGTTGTGTTATGAAGGGATTTTTCCAGGCATAATTGAAAAGCCTGAAATGGACATGTTTACCAAACTAGGTTGTTGTCCGCTGTTTTTATCCTGCTGTCCAATGTTATTTCAAACCAATGGCACTTTTGCTCCTGGACAATGCTCTAGGCTAACCTTCAAACACGAATTCCTGTTGAAGCAATGTTTCTCTTGCCAAACACACAATTTCACAACTAATGAACCAGGGAATAGTTAGCAGTCTTTAACCTACTATCTGAGATGCACTTTTAGTTTGCTATTGGAAGCTGACAATGGTCAAAAAAAGTTCAATTACAAGACTTCTGTAAAAATTACATCACAAAGTAAATCATGCTCTTGTTTAAATGTAAGCAAACAAACTTCAGTACCTCATAATGAAAAGTGCACTTCCTTTCAAACATTTGCAATGCCATACATCATAGTAAGGGTTATGACCCAGGAAGATACCATCGTTGAATTAATGCAGAATTCATATAATTTCCATATAAAAATTTATATGAAATTATATAATTATTTAAAAAAAGCATATTCCCCTTATTATGTGATGCCTCCAAGGAGTCCAAAGACTCATTGAAGGAGGACACCCACTCTACAGCTAACTGCAACTACCATCATCATCTACACCAATGCCATCTACTGCCCGCCACAACTAGTATCTTACAGATAACAGACTATCACAATCATCCATGCCCACAGCAGGATTCGAACTCTCTCAGCCTTTTGGCTGGAGAGGAGATACACTAACTACTTGGCCAAACAGGGCACTATGCTGGCAGGCGAGCATTATTGAAACACTCTGGATCAGAAATAGTTGTAAAAAGTTTTTTTCACCTGGTTACAATGCAAGTTATACTTGATAAAAAATATTTTTCTTTTTACATTTTCTTTATCCAAGTGTTTGCCCTTGAACTATTTTCAACACTATCTCTGATCCAGAGTATTTTAATAATAGGGTCCTATTTACCACATGGAAAATATGACGTCTGCATTAATTCAAATCTTGTTATCTCCGTGATATGGGTAGTGACCCTTCCCATCATGCATAGTAATATACATGTTCAAAAGGAAGTGCACTTTACATTACTGGGTACTGAGGCTACTGATGAAAAGTCAACAGCCTGTGTATACAAGTAGCCTAGTTGTGAAGATACTTTCACATGCAAAATTTGCTTACACTTGGATAAAGGATTAAACAAGAGTATAATTAACTATATAACAAATGATAAATCTTTTGGCAATACCAAAGAAGCCTGGGTTAAAGTAACAGGTGTGTGTGTGTGTGTGTGTCTTAATTATTTGGCAACAAGTGTGGGCTAATATTGTTAAAAGAATGATGTATTTAGAATGCAAAATTCCTGCAGTTAGCACAGAAGTTGTACAAAGAGCACAGGTGACAGGCTTTGAATTTGACATACCAAGCATTCAGAGCTTATATGAATAGCTATGGTGAGACACAAATGAATGAAGCACTCCAAGAATTAGAGTAACAAGTAGTAAACAGTTCAGAATATGATGACGAGTTTTTTCCCCCAAGAGAAAGAATATTAACAACAGCAGTCTTGTCTAATTGTTGAAATGAAATGACTCCTGACTTAGATGTCTTATTGGAAAATCATCCTCATTTTAAATGAAGCTGCTTAGTGAAGAGATCTGTTATAAGTACTTTAAAATGTTATAGTGAGATGCTACGAGATTGTAAACAAGACCCTGAATGAATTTTTAAACCTTCTAGTAAGCAATAATGTTCATTCAGTGTTGTTTTGCTTGACATGTGAAAAATCAAGTAAAATATGCGACTTTCATTTCAAGCAAATTTTGAACCATGTATACCTCTTAAGTGTAGGAGCATCTCTATATTCTTGATGTGATATTTCTACCTCTGATAATGAACTGTCTGGAATAATCCACTTTGTTAACTGAGGTGTTACTGTCAAGTGATTTAGGTATAGAGAATACTCTATACCTAAAGAGTTTTGGGATTCTCCATGGAAAATGAGATTTAATACCTGCTTCATAAAGGAATACTGGCACTTTCTCATTTTCAATGTAATTAATTATTTAATAAACAGTAATTTTATTAATTACAAGTATAGTCACACATCTGGATATTAAATAATTTATTATATCATAAAAAATTAAATGTCACAAACATGCAATCTTTGTATTTCAAAATAACTATAACAGCAAAAATTTGAATTAAAAAAAAAAACAGATTTCCCAATTCAATACAATAAGGAAGTTTTTACTTATGTCCACATGATTTTTAATTAAATGAACCTGATCGAATTGTAATGGTTGAAAACTGATATCATTACTGAAAAAGAATTCCATACTAGACATATCAATTTGATTAGTTTGAAATAAAGTTATAGAAACTTTGACATATGCACCATTTATGTATGATGATAGTGAAACCATATAAACATTTATCAAAAATTATCAGAACCCCTGTCTACAGGAAAAACACTAATATTGTTAAGAGTTATGAAACCTTTTTTTTGTGTTACATAAAATGCTTAAAAAATTAGATGCGATATCATTTGGGGATGCACCACTTTTTTTTTTCAGCTCTTAAAACATTCAAAAATTTCCAAGCAGATATATAGTATTTTATTTTCAACAATTCTTTTTTAAGACAGAGACAGACAAGAGTGAAGAACAAAGTGAAACAAGTGAAAAGTAATTCACTTGTTTCACAATGGAAGATCTTCTACCAATCCGCTCTTTAACCTTTATTAGTCGCATGGCATTTATTTGACCCCAGCTGTTATTCAAGTTTGATTTCTGACAAACCAATGATGGATTTTTGAGTAACTGAGTTTCTTGCTGCCCCTGCAGTGAATCAGTTGTGAGTCAGCCATCAGCACAATCAGTGATTTCTGACCCCATGTGACTACTTAGGTATTTTTAAAGTGATTTTTTTTTTTCGATTTTGTACTCTTATGCATATTTTCTTGTTCTAGTTGCAATGATTACATTTGTTGACACTGAGTTTGCCATTACCAAAGTAAATCAAAGCATTTTTGAGATGTTTTATTTATAACATTGTGGAGTGCCAATGGTACAGGGGTAAAACTGTTTCGTATGATTATGTTATTACAACTATGATTCTTATTTATTTTGAGAGTTCTGTGGTTTGACAATATCCATGATTGGGAATCATGGAAAGCACAAGACAGGTTGGCTCCATTTTGGAAACTGTCTAAACTGCTTTCAGAAAATTATAAAAAATTATATTGTTCTTCCGAGTTTTTGGCAATCGCTGAACAATTATTTGCTTTTCATGGCAGTGTTTTTTGCCAGTATCTGCCACATAAGCTGAACAAGTATGGACTAAGAGTTTTTGCTATGGTGGAGGTAAAAACAAATCATCTTTTAATGTTGGCACTCAATTTAATGGACCTTTCAAGATGGAAAATTCGGCACAAGCAATAGTCAAGAGACCGATTACACCAATCAGTGGCACTGGGCAAAACATCACAGTTGATTACTGGTATACTAGCATTATCTCTGCTCCAAGACCAAACTGACTTTTGTGGGTACACTCTTCAAAAATAAAAAAAGAAATACCACTTCAGTTTCAACCCAATAAAACATGAGAGCCACACAGTAGTCTGTTTGGTTTCACCAGAGAATTGACTATGACGTCTTACGTGCCCAAAAATTCCAAAGCTGTAATTCTTATTTGTTCCATGCACAATGCCCCTGAAATTGATGAAGAATGTCATAGCAATAAACCTGAAATAATAAAATTTTATAATTCCACAAAAGGGAATGTTGATATACATACGCTATTCTTCCATTACTTGAATGTATCTGCAATAAATGCATATGTTTTGTATAATTTTTGGACTACCTAAGAGTTCTAAAATGAGCAGACAGGAAAGAAATTATCTGTGGAATTGACTAGGCCATTTCAAAACAAATATTCCAAAAGTACCAAGAGACGTCTGGAAAAAAAGCTACAAAAAAACTTAGCTATTTCAGAAGCTCAACAACAAGAACCAAGCACTTCTGGATATTCCCAGGCTGCTGTGCAAGATTAAAGGATTGTAAAATAAGGTCAAAGTGTGAAAAATGTCTGAGCTTTTGTTACAGTGAGCATTCTTCAGTATGATGTAATTATTGTATGGAAAATTAAGATTGAATAAAAATGTTAATAATTAATATAAAAAAGCAATATTAATGATTTGTTTATTTCATTTTACTCACCATAATCAACTTTATAATAAAAACATTTCATGAGAAATTAAAGAAATATAACTAATTTTGGGATCAAATAGGTCCCATGCGACTAATTATGTAGCAAAAAAGGGTGCAACTATTTAAGGGTTAAAAGTACATCTAGACTGAGACACTACCTTCCCGAAAGGTTGTTTTACCAATAAGACAATTAACTAAAACACTGCATCCTTGATGATTCAGTTCCAGAGCTCTCTTGAATACTGAAGAAAGTTTATCCTTATCTTCTGCCTTCAACAAGAAACCCTTTGCTCCTAGACCTTCTACAGCTTTCTGATAATCAGTAAACTGAAATATTGTAAAAGTAATGTTTATTCATTAGTAAAAACATAATAAAAAAAGATTTTCTAAATACTGCAAAAATTTTCTTCGTCCTCTAAGCGATAAATTTTGGGATCAAATGCACCTTTGATAAAATGAGGAAGTGTTTTTTTGTACTAGCAGGACAAAAACTTAAATGACACTGTCCTGATTGTTAAATGAGTCTTAAAATTAGAATGCCTACAAATACAGGAAAGTAAGATAGTAGCAACTGCACAAGGGTAATGAGAAAATGGAGGCAGCAAACTACAGCCAAATTTATTCTCTTTTATTGCTAAGATTCTGAAAAAAAATAGTGAGAGCTTGTATACAGAACTGACCATATGGGAATGGTTTATGAATTTGTTAAAGAGTACTCTTGTTTCAGTAATCTGGTTGCATTTTATAATGAAGCAGCAAGAGTAGTCTGAGGAAAATGAATATACTGCAATTTTTTCTTGATTTTGCAAAAGCATTTGCGTGACATGCTGATATTTATATTGCAATGAATTGGTTTTGATATTAGGAGAGTGGACTGGATTGGTATTTGGGTGTCTTCTTTTCAGCTATTTTCTGTCCACTGCTGGACGAAGGCCTCCTCCAGTTCTTTCCATCTTTCTCTGTTCTTGGCAATGGTTGACCAATTTTACCCAACAAATTTGACAATTCATCACTCCACCTTCTTTTAGGATGTCTTCAGCCTCGTTTCCCTTCTTTTGGAATCCAGTTCGTTAGTATGGTGGTCCATCGCTCATCTTCTCTTCTGGATAGATGCCTGTCCCATTTCCATTTTAGTCACTTGTGATAAAGAATGATGTAATTGATTTGAGTCTGGTTTCTTATCCAGGTATTTTGCTTCTTATCTTTTAATGTGATGCCTAGCATCAACCTCTCCAGTTTTCTTTTAGTTGTTGCTAGTTTATTTGCCATTGCTTTTGTTAGAGACCAAGTTTCACAACCATATGTGATGCCTGGAACTATGTTAAATGTCTTCCTTTTTAAACCGAGTGGGACATCATTGTTTTGAAAAATGCTTTCCAATTTTCTGAATGCACTCCGGGCAAGTTGAACTCTCTTATTTATTTCCTTTTGGAGTCCACAGTTCAGATCAATGAGATGACCTAAGTATGTATATGAAGAGACTCTTTCCAAGAAATTGTTTTCTATTATTATATTTTACAAAAGGATTAAACATGATTTTAGTTTTTTCTCTGTTTATCTTTAGACCGACTTTTCTACTTTCATGATATAGGTCTTCTATCATTATATTAAGATCTTCTGGAGTGTTTGCAAAAATTATAATATCATCTACATATCTTAGGTATGTTAAGTTTCTGTTATTAATTTTTATACCAAGGATTGTCCAGTTTATATTATTAAATATTTCTTGACGGACTGCTGTAAAGATTTTGGGTGATAGAGTCTCCTTACCAGACACCTTTTTCAATTGATATTTTATTGCTACTCATGTGAAGTTAGATTGTTGCTGCTGCAGTGAGGTATACTGCCTGGAGGAGGGCCATATATTCTCCAGGAACTCCCTGATTCTGGAGTGCTTTGATTATTGCATTAGTTTTGATGGAATCAATATGATCAATTGTGTTAAAGCCTTACAGAATCCTGCTTGTTCTACTGGTTGATTTGAGTCAAGAACAGGTGTTAACCTGTTTGTTATTACTTTTGTGAGAATTTTGTACAGATTAGAGAGAATACTAATTGGTCTATAGTTCTTTACTTCTTTGTCTCCTTTTTTAAATAACAGTATCAGAGTAGCTGTTGCAGAGTAGAGCATTTTTCAATTTTCTGGTATCTTCCCCTCTTCTAGGCATAGATTTAGTAAGTTTGTGACATGGTGAATTATATTGTTTCCTCCCTATTTAATTAATTCTATGTGAATTAGGTCTTCACCAGGACATTTCCCATTTTTCATTTGTTTTAATGCTTGTTTTATTTCATCTGAAGTGAATGGGGGGATGAATTCCATATGCGATGGAGAAGAGTTATTTATATTTGATTTATCTAATGAAGGATCACTATAGATTTCTTTATAAAATTCTTCTAGCCTGCTTAGGATTTGTTCTTGGTTCCTTATTGTAGTTCCATTCTTATCTTTTATTGCAGTTATTTGACTTTAGCCAACTGGTAAATTTTTTTCTTAGTATTTTCATATTTTTATTGTTTTCAATTGTTTATTTTTTTTAGTGTTATAAGAATCTTATTTCGTTTCTCATCTTTTTCCTTACTGTTTTGCATAGTTCTGCATATTCTATTTTAGAAATTAAGTTTTTGCCTTGTTTCATATTTCATCTCTTTTTTAGTAGTCTTAAGGTTTCCTCTGAAAGTTTATGGTCTTTTTGTTGTTTGTTGCTTTTGAATTGGGTGTTTAGTGGATATATAAAAAAAAAAGTACACATAGAGAAATAGTTAAGAAGAGGCAAAAGGTTATAAGTGAAGTTTCAGGATATACTGGAACTATTATTATTAAATCTTTATGTAAATGGACTACAAGAAGTTATTGTTTTAGAGTGATACAAACTTGTGAATTTTTTTTTTTTTTTTTTTTTGGAATGGTGTTGAGAAATTACAATAGTTTCTGTATGTGAAACTATGCTAGAATTGAAATTGGCAAGTGAACTTCAATTAATGTGGTTACAGTTGTAATTCAGAATATACATTGCACAGGTGGTATAGACCAGAGCTTCTTAAAACTTTTCTCACTTGCGACTCCTTTTCGTCTGAGATATTTTTATGCGACCCTGGATATATAGGTATAAAAATAAGTATACAAATCAAACATTTACTGATAATATATCATAAAGAAATTTATTTAAAAAAATTCTTTGGTATACATAGAATTTGACCATTTACATAAAGAATTACAATACAATAGTCTCGAATTCTGAAGTGTTTCTGGCAGCGTTCGTTGCAGTTGTGTGGCATGATGGCATGCTCAGTGCAAAGTTCGCATGTTGTGTGTTCAGAACCAAGGCTGCAGTAATGCAACACGAGTGAGCACTGCCAGAAACACCTCAGATTCATTACGTGTTTGATTTTGAATTAATTTTTGGTCGTTTCACATTCAGAAACCTTTTACTGTCGCCAAATGTTTCGTGACCCCTACATCTGGTTATGCAACCTACAGTTTAAGTAGTTCTGGTATAGACAACCCATGAACAATGCTGAATTTCAGGAGTGGTGGTGAAGGTATTGAAGAAGTTAGTAAAAGGCAGAATTCAGGAATAGAAAAGAAAATGATATGCTCTGGAGGATAGCATAGTTTTTGCCTAGGTAACTTATAATTTTTTATAATACAGTGGCATTTAAGTTAATGAAGGAAGTGGTTATACAGTGATATTGCTAAACTTTGCAAAAGCATTTGACAAGATAGCACATGGAAAGTTAGATAAATTGGAGTAAATGGGGTTGGATATGAAATGATTTAAGGGGAAATATCCAGTTGTTTTTGCTGATGACACATAAAGGGGACAAGCAATAGTCAATGGTGATAACATAGCAGCAATACTGCAGTAAGCTGACAGTATAGCAAGAGCTAACAGCTGCCAGTCAAATAACAGGGAGTTGAATTTAAATGGGCATATTGCAAAGGTGGCCAAAACAGTTCATCAGATTGTTTGGATGTTGAACACATGATAAGTAGGGATAGGAAGGTTCTTATTCCTCTTTATAAGCCATTCATGGATAATTCTAATTACTGTGCACAGATCTGTTTGCCTGGATTCCTTGACATTAGGAGAAGATGATCCAGAGACAAGTGATTGTGACAAGTCTATGGAATATTCCCTGTGATAAAGATATTTGGGTTACAAAGGCTATTTGATAGGCAGAAAGAAAGGAATTATGATAGAAACAAAAGTTAAAGTGATTTCATAAAGTGATTTCATTTGATAGGCAGAAAGAGAGGAATTACGATAGAAACGTAAGTTAAAGTGATTTCATAGCACCAACACAGAACTTTTTTTTCAATAGTAGCAGGAAGTGAGAGAACAAGAGGAAATTGTGTAACAATGTAGTTAACAAGAGTTCAAGGACTAGATTGTTTGGTTGGATCGTGGTGAATTTTTTTTATACTATTACTGTTTTTTTTTATTACTATTTAAAATGTAGCTTGGATCTACAAAAAGTTTTTTTCGTAAACTTGTAGTACATTCAAACCATGGGTGGACTAAGTATTTCTTTTTTCTATTAATTTTATATATACATTTTTGGTATTTTTATTATTTATTTTTTACATAGTCTGGAAACCCTGCTCTAGAGACCAAACATGGAATTTTTCACACCACGTCAGTCCTCCAATAAGCAAGATGGTCTCACACTGGGCAATGAAATTCATCTCCCACCTGAACACAATCATAAACATCCATGCTCGTGGCAGGATTTGAACTCACAGTTTATTGGCTTGAAAGTACTAACCACTTGGCCAATCAGGCCAGCAGAGAATGGGTGCATTCCAACTATTTCGACAGTCTTCTAGGTTGTCTACACCACCTGTAGAAACTGTGGACACTGACCACCAAAGATAAGGATGTGGAATTTCTAATATATCTAATAGGAACACAGTAAATTATTCAGTTATAATTGTAATAGCATGATAAATTGTAACTAAAGATCCTTTCCCCAGTTTGGTTAGTATTAACAAGTAGCATAATAACAAACCACACAGTCTTCCTCCTGACCACTTTTACCCATATTACTTCAGTTTCTGCAGTAATAAGGGCTAATTGTATTGAACTTTCTCTTATGCCAAAATGGTTGTGATTTTTTATAGTTTCTTACTACTTTGAAATTTCAGATTTAAGGTGCAACCCTCATTCTGTATCGTCATTAGTTGGATCCTAGTTCTCTGACAACTAATTCATTTTGAAATTAGCATTATCCTGAAGTGAAAGTCAATCTTTTTCAACCATCCATATCCTGTAACTACTGTTATCAGCAAATGCTACTTTCCATCTTTATGATTGTTGGCTCCTTCCAATCCTATTCTTTGTTTAAATTGCAATAGGAAACTGAATCCACACAGGCTTCTAAGTTCAGTTATTAACAGTTTTTGTGCATCAACTATTGTCTATTCCTATATGTGGAAACGAACAAGAAGTTTTCACATAACAGTTCATATCCCATGATGTGCTGTTCCAGATATTTTCGTATCTACAAAGTATTAAAATTGAATGGCAAAAACTAATGTAAATACTATATGAACTAATAATGGAAATTTCTCAAATTGGTTAACTTTATTATTTTTGTATTGTAATTTTTAGCAATATCTTAGTACACCATTTATAAATGAAGAATGTTGGGTAAGTCGAACAAAACATCACCTGATGCAAGAGCTGGATTATTATGCACAAACTCACTCATCATGGTAGGTCTGTAATAACCATTATTCACATAATACCTCTTCTTGAACTCATTCATTGATGAAGCATTCACAACCACCTCTTGCAAACCATACTTTAATCACTTGACCAACCAGGCCAAGTGATTAGCTTATCTGCTTTCCAACCAATTGTGGGTTCAAATCCTGCCATGAGCATGGATGTTTGTGATTGTCTTTAGGTGGGAGATTAATTTCATCACTGTGTGAGACCATCAGCCTGCCTATTGAAGGACTAAATTGGCTTGAAAAATTCAATGTTTAGTCTCTAGAGCAGGGTTTCTGGATTGTGTAAAAAAAAAAAAGTATAATTAATGAAAACTAGAAAAAAAAATCCTTAGCCCATCCTCACTCCTGACTGGGTTGTAAAATGCCACCTTTCCACTAGCTTGACACTTCTCCAGAGCTAAATTAAACAGTTTGGTCAGACAAACAGCCAATGGGCTGATATCCCACAGCTGTATTTGCATTAAGGTTCTGCAATATCATAAGTAGCTCCAATGGTACACCCTTGCAAAATGATCACTCAGTATTTTGTCTACTTCTGTTACCAACCTACCATTAACATTCATTAAAGTTATCTCCCATAGTTATTCTTCCTTTTACTTTAAACAGTGAAAAAACTTTTTTCAGATTTTCTTTGACCTGCTCAGATAGCCAACTGTTATTTTTCTCTAATTTTTTGCTAGTGGTCTCCTGTATGGCTGGATGAAAAACCAGAGTATCCAGGTCAAGATGAAGGGTAACGTGATTAATATATTTAAGATATTAATAGATATTTACCACACTAACACTGGGGAGATTTTTCAAGGGTAAACAGACAAGAGAAAGGAATAAAGATTAGGGGGCTATCTCTGAAAGTTGCAAAAGGTAATGGCAGGAGAGTGATGAGTGGTTGGGTCATGAAAGGCATTGCCTCAGAGGTGGTGAAAGTGCAAGATAGTAGCTGCGTTAAAGTGACTTTGGAACAGATGTTGTGATGTTCTAGAATGGACCATTCTGAAATGAACCTCATGACTTCTATGGAGATCCTGTAATGATAAGAACTAGTTATGCCAAGCTAGTCAGCCAAATGGTTAGCACATCTGCTTTGAATCCCACTGTGGACATGGATGTTTACAATTGTCTTTAAGTGGAAAATGAATTTTATTGCCTGGTGTGAGACCACTTCCCTGCTAATTAATATGAATCTGAAGTAGCTTGAAAAAAGTTCCATGTTTCCAGATAAATACTGAGAGTGGGCTAAGAATATTTCCTTAGCCCATTCACAGTACTGATGTACTACAGGTTTACAACCTTTTATGGGCAGGAGTCACATAAAAGTTACTGAGTTACCACCAGAGTAGACTTTATAAAAATCAAATCACTTAGAGATGAAGACAAATAGCAATAGTACTTACTGCCAGTTGGCAAGCAACATTACTACCAAAAAGGGGAACCTGTTCTCGTGAGATCTGCATCCAAGATGCGTCATTACCAACAACTGCTAATATTGGCACCTATGGAAGAAAAAATATATATATATATTAGGGTTACCGAGTAATTTTATAAAACTGGGTTATTTTACTCCTAATCCTAATAAAATATAGATGTAAATAAGTTAAATTAAATTAGGAGTAAAATAACCAAGTTTTATAAAATTATTTGGTAACCCTAATATACATTATTCCCAAGGTAAAAAAACTTATTTACATCTATATCTCCTCCAGAGATTCTTATTCAAAATAAAAACACCTTGTAGAAACTTGTATAGGTAATGTTGATAAGGCTCTGTATTACTAAAACCTTGGTATTTAGGGTCTAGCTACTCACTGAGGAGACCTCAAAAAAGTTTGAAACCGGTCTGAGTAGTGACCCCATCCATAATGTATTGCAGTATACATCTCTTAGTGAGATGTGCTTTACATTATGGAAAATACTAAGAATAGTGATCAGAGCTTTACCCACCTTAACAATGAGTTGCCCTGGTGTTGCACCACCTTTAAACTTGAACTACGTTCAGGTGCAAACTTAACTGTTTGCTTACTTGGGATTAGGAGTAAAATAACCAAGTTTTATAAAATTACTTGGCAACCATAATATACATTATTCCCAAGGTAAAAAAATTATTTACACACACACACACACACACACACACACACACACACACACACACATATACACATATATTTAATATATATATTAAAATATTGCTTTCTAGAAGGCTTTTTTTTTTTTTTTTTTTAATTCCGGAAATTATGCCATCCAAATGACTCAAATATGACCTAACAACAGCAACATGTAGTATATGTGAAAATAGGGTAGTTTGTGTAATATTTACACTGATTGGCTGCTGAAAACCATCAGATCAAAATACAACTGTTGGAAGTAATGCTGTAGGAAATGATGCATAAAATTCATTAGCATTTCGTATTAAAACTGGAAAATAAAATGTAATGACAGAAGCTAAATCAAATTCATATTATGAGATGAGTGTAAAAACAAGTGAAAATACAAAATTTTGTTTGTTAGCTTTTGTTTGTCAAGCTTACTATTTACAAGATTTTGTACTAAAATTTTAAGAGCACTATTTTGTTCTATTTTTTGACATTTGTCTACTCTTATATTGGTTATATTAGCATTCTTCTATTTCCAATGCTTTTTGGGCTTACTTCTTATTGTCTTGTTTTCAATTACTGGTTATTTACTCCAATCCAATCCCTCAATACCAATCGAGTGATCAGGATTGGATCGAAAAGTGGGATACCAAAAGGAAACGGAAATTGACAGAACTATTATCAATAGGGACATGAAATGTACGGACACTTTAGATGTCAGGAAAACTAGAATTACTTTACAAGGAACTGAAGAGATATTGGTGTGATATACTAGGACTGGCAGAGATGCAATGGCCATCATCAGAAGAGATAAATGGATGCAAAGTCATATGGTCAGGACATGACCAAGCACGTGTTGGTTTCCTTCTTAAGAAAAAAAAGCTGGAGGCACTGTTTGGCTACAAAACAGTCAATGAAAGAATCATTGTAGCAAGTTTTCAAGCAAAACCATTTAATATATCAATAAGTTCAGATATATGCACCCACATCTGACAGCACATGAGGATATTGATTACAAAGATATGACAGAGACAACAGAAACAATACCAAAGAAGACTTTAGACTCTTTATAAAAAATCAAATTACTCAGAGATGAAGACAAATAGCAACAGTACTTACTGCCAGCTGGCAAGCTCTACATCTTTTTCGAATTTGCTGTGGACCACGAGATGATGGTCTGTAACACAAGATTCCAGCAAAAGGAGAGTAGGAAATGGACGTGGTGATCAAATGATGGGAAAACTAAAAACTCGATTGATATGATTATGATTAAAAGAAGACGGGTAACATTGGTACAGCAGTGTCGAACTTTTCAAGGAGCAGATATAGACATGGATCATAGCTTAATGATTGCAAAGATTAAGTTGAAATTAAGAAAATATAAACCACATCATCAGAAACAAAGAGATACAACAAGAATCAGTGAAGCAGAAATAGGAAAAAGGTACAGAACAACGTTAGAGGAGAAACTAAAAAGTGTGGACAAAGAAAAAAAATTCGAATCTAAGAGTGAAAGGAGTAATGAAGGCAACAGAAGATGCAGTTGAAGAAACAGTACCAGAAACACTGAAGTTAGTACAGGAGAAGAGAATGTTGAAGATAAGAAGACAAACATTAGGACAGATAGAGGAGCAATATAAAAGAAAGTGTAATAAGGTGGAAAAAACAGAATGGATAAGATGAAATGGATAGAAGCTCAATGCAATAATACAGAACAGCACTATGGAAAACATAAAACTAGGGAGTGTACAAAATGATCAGAACCATCAATAGAAGGTGGCAACCGAAACAGATTACAATTAAAGATGAAAAAAGTAACATATTGATGAATAAAGATAAAATTGTACAGCAGTGGACAAGATACCATAGTGAGTTATATGAAGAAAAGCTAGATTTAGATAGAGCTAGAAAACTGAAGAATTGAAACAGATATTACCACCAGGTAATGAATATGACATGGATATTTTAAGAGGAGAGGTAGAAAAAGCAATAGGACATCTAAAACAGAACAACAGTCCTGGAAATGATAGCACACTGGAGAAATGATTAAATATGGTGGCAAAAGTATGGTTATAACAATGCACCAACTATATAATATGGTATGGAAGGAAGGTAAAATGCCAGAGGAGTGGGTGAAATAAGCTAGAATGTAAAAATTATAGAACAACTGCTTTGACAAGTCACCTTTGTAAGGTGATGATATTGACAGAAAGATTGAGAATACAGTTGAAAGTATACCTTGCAGATGAGCAAGCAGGATTTAGGAAAGATAGAAATACAATTCAAAAGGCATTTGACAGTATTGACTAGAAAGTGACATAGGTGATGATTTGGGGAAATGGTTTAGAACAAGCAGAGACTAGACGGGGACCCAATATCACCAAGCATTTTCATCGCACATTAGAGCAATGGACAAATGAAGGAAGATGTAAAAGGAATATCGGTATATGGGATGAGAATTAACAATCTGAGATTCGCAGATGACACTGTTATTATTGAAGAAGATCAAAGAGAACTACAAAAAAACACTGAAACTATTAAATGAGGAAGGGAAGAGATTTGAACTTATGAACTTGGATAAAACAAAGACAATGGTATTTGGCAAGAAGAACTTGGAAAAAATATACAAGAGGGATGGAATTGATATAGAAAATGTAGAACAATTCACATATTTTGGAAGTAAAATGACATATGATTTGGACTGTAAAAAAGAAATAAAGATCAGAATTGCGAAGGGAAGAACAAATCTGAAGGCCATGGATAACAACTGGAAAAGTAAAGTGATAAGCCTGCAAACAAAATTAAGAGTACTAGAAACATGCAACTTTAGTGGTGTATTGTATGGATCTGAAACGTGGGTAATAAAAATAAGGAATCGAGAAAAATAATTTTGGCATTTGAAAGAACTTATTACAGGAAAATTCTAAGATATGATAAGTACAGAGTTCTATTAGAAGATACAACCAAAGGAGAATTTAATGCAGAAGATTGTACAATGGAAGTTGCAATTATTTGGACACATCTGCTGAATGAGTGAGGGCCGAAAGATAAGGACATTCATGTTTGGTATTATGGATGGTGTAAACAGAAGAGGTAGATTATACAGAGAATGGAAAGATGACATAAAGGGCGGTGTGTAATGGGTTAACAGAAACTGCAACACTGTGCACTGGACAAAGAAAGGTGAAAGAAGGTAGTGAAGGAGGCATCGGACACCAACGAGCAGTGTGCCCATGGATTGTAATGATTGTCTGTAATTCACATACTCTCAATCTGTCCTCATAATAAAGATATAATCTTTGAACTCTTTCCACAACTTCTTTATATGGTGTCATAACAACATTAATCCATAGAGCTTATAACTTTTGTTCCAATGAGATCTCTCTTGCAATAGAACTCAATCATATACAACACACTTTTCTATGTAATAGCTATAGCTTGCTTCTACAATATAAAAAAAAATAATCAATCCTTCCCCTAATCCTCAACCTTCTCGTTATAAAGATTTTAGTAATGCTATTACCATTCCTACATCTCAGGCACATCAGAAAAAATATCCTGAATCTTAAATACAATTTTTTTTTTTTTTTGCACCATTTTCAAGCCTCACTTAAAACTTGCTACCTTTATCTGATCCACTAAAGAATAAACTCCCTCCCCTCTCAGTTCCAGATGTATACAGAATTCCTTGTTCCTACAAACTGGCCTACCACTACGGACAGACAGGAAGGTTCCAAATGGAAGAACATAAAAAATACTTCTGCAGTCATGACTGTTGCCAATCAGGCCTTACAGACCATGCTTTGGATACAGCTCAGAATCAATTCGAAAAGACCATCATGCATCACAGTAAATTTAGAAGAGAAAGACTGTTTTTAGACTATGCTGCAGATCTTAAAAAATCAGCTTAATTTATATAAATATGAATGCATTAAACTTCCCAAAATATGGGAAACACTAGTACTTTGAGATCCCAGTTTCCATCCTAGGCTGCCAACAGGCGTCCATAGACTGTGTCTTACCTAGTTAGGACAGTCTTTCAGTTAATTTTGTGCTGCCTTTGTGTGTGTGCTCCAAGTCTCATTTTGTAATCCCTGATGATTGATGTAACTGATATGAAATACTGGAAGCATTAAATACTATTTTCAATTATTTCCTAGTGTTGTTTCACCACATTAAACTTTTATGAGTATATCTTATAAATTATATATTTAGTTGAATCCTTTATCCAAGTGTAAGCAAACAAAGTTTGCACCTGAAGTATCTTCAGGACTGGGGCAACTTGTGGCAAAGGTGGACAAACTTCACATCACCTGCCTTAGTATCAGCATAATGCAAAGCACATTTTCTTGCAGACATGTATAATGCTATGCATTATGGGAAGGGTCACTACCCAGATGGTTTCGACCTTTATTGAGGTCTCTTCAGTGGGAGCCAGACACAGAGGTGATACCAAGGTTGAAGCAATGCAGAAGTCATATTTACCTATACGAGTTGCCAAAAGGTGTCACACCTTGTTAATAAATTACTCTGGATTAGAGAATGACGTTGGAAGTTTTTATCACTTGGTTAGACTATAAATTATATATTTAGTTTAATCCTTTATCCAAGTGTAAGCAAACAAAGTTTGCACCTGAAGTATCTTCAGGACTGGGGCAACTTGTGGCAAAGATGAACAAACTTCACATCACTTGCCTATGAATCCCATAATGCAAAGCACATCTCCTTGCAGACATGTATAATAATGCTACTAAGGCAAGTGATGTGAAGTTTGTCCACCTTTGCCACAAGTTGCCCCAGTCCTGAAGATACTTCAGGCACAAACTTTGTTTGCTTACACTTGGATAAAGGATTAAACTAAATATATAATTTATAGTCTAGCCAATTCTCGTGGAAAGGCTTAGACGTTGGTTATGCACTTTTTATTAAATAATTTAAGGAAATTACAATGTAAACTAGGATATATATTAAAATAAATTTTAATATACTTCAATATTTCGGCAACGTCGCATTGCCATTTTCAAGGAACTTAAGAACAAGACACGTGCACGCAGGCACAACAAACAGTAAGTGAGGAAGAAGCAAGAAGCTATTATTTCTCCTCAAGTTCTGATGATGCCCCCTAGTGGGCAACACTGGTATTCTTGGGCGATTGGGCCGAAGGTCTTCTGATGTAGGTTTCCCAAATTTGAGGCAGTCTCATGCAGCCAAATTTGTTGAGGTCTGGATTGTTTCTTAGGCCTGAAGCTGATTCCATGAAAAGTCTTTCATATTTGTATTTACTACGGTGTATTATCGTGGCTTTCTTCCACCGTATTCGGTGGCAGGTATCCAGTGCATGGTCAGCAAGACCATCTGGTCTTGCTGACCATGAATGTATCTGGCTGTATGGGTGAGTTTTCTATAGACTGAGAAAACCAAGGTTCCATCAGGCTGGCAGGTGACTAGTGTGTCTAAGAAAGGAAGGCAGTTGTTTTTTTCCTCTTCCAGAGTGAATTCGATTCTGGTGTGTTGGTTGTTTAAGTTGTTAACAAAATGAATAGCTGAGTTCATTGTGAACTGAAATAGAGCTGTGATATCGGGAGGAAATTTAGCTTGGATTAGCTCTAAGGATTCTTTGAATGGGACATTTGTGAATAAGGAGGAGACATCAAAACTGTTTGTTAGTGACTTCTACAGTATGGTAAGGAAGGCAAAACTGGATAATGAGAAGAGATTGGCCCTGAGATCCAAGAAAATCCTAAAGAACATTTTAGCTATGTAGCCAGTAGGAGGAGGAACGATTGTGGAAGAATGACATTGTTGAATAAAAATGGAAATAGAGTGACTGATGCAAAGGACATAGTGGAGTTGTTCAATGGACACTTTATTGGGATATTTCATCCTGGAGAAGTAGGTTTTAATACTATAGGGAAAGGGCAGGTTCGAGGTTTAGAAGTGCAAGAGGATAGTGTGTTTCAAATACTGAGTACTCCTGGATGTCAATAAAGCAGTGGGACTGGATGAAATTTCGCCATGGGTTTTGAGAATGTGCTAAAGAACTGACATCTCCATTGACCTGGCTTTTCAATGAAAGTCTGGCCAACAGAAAGGTATCCAAGGAGGGTAAGCCAGTGCATAAGGGTGGTAGCAGACTGGATGTGTAAAATAGACCAGTTTGTGTTTCATCAGTAGTTGCTGAAGATGTTGAAGAAATTAAGGAGGGACCTTATACAGCTTTGGGCAGATGAGGGTCATGTTATCAGTTAGAGTCAAAATGGATTTGTTAATGGGTGCTCTTCCTTAGTAATATGATTGCCTTTTATAATTCAGGATTGATTATCTGATTGGTATCAGAGAGTTGTGTATGGGGGGGGGGGCAATATCAAGGAGGCAGAAGGTTATAACTGGGATCCCACAGGGCTCAGTACTGGTACCTCTATTGTTTAACTTTTATATCAATGACAGGAGATATTCAGTTGTTTGCATATGTTGCGAAGCTGGGAAGGGTTATTAGTAATAGTGCAGATGTGGTAGCTCTGCAAGAGGATTTGAATAAACTGGACACATGGGCAAATAAATGAGGTAGCAGTTTAACGCAGCTAAATGTAGTCTTGATGTTTGGGATACATCAATGGGTGGCTGCATACTCTGTTGGAGAAACTGTACTGAAGGAAGTGAAGTTGATGATTGATAGAAACCTGAAATTCAGGGAACATATTGCAGAGGTGGTGAAGTAACCCCGAGGATTGCTGATACTGAAAAGGATGCTGACCTGCAGAGGTAAAAGTCATAATTCTATTGTATAAAGCCCTAATCAGACCACACCTGAACTACTGTGCTCAATTTGGTGCAAAGATTTGAAGGGAATAAATTATTTTTTTCACTTTTGAGAAACTTTTGACATGAAATTAAAAATTATCTACATGTTAGCACAAGAAAAGTATATTTAATATACTGCCAGATAGTTCAGTTTGAAAATAGCAAACCATCATCAGTGGCTAGAAACAACTGATCATTCAAAATTAGAAAGCCACATGATGTTATATCATTAATCACGATATCATTTCACTGAAGAAAGGCAAACATAAGAGTGCAGAATAATTACATGTATTGGGATGGCAAATAAGTTCGTTCAGTTTATGCGTTAGTACAAGTTTATGCCGCTTCACCTGTCACTATTGTTGTGCTACTGCGCAGTTGAAAGGCGACATTTCACATAACCTTTTCAGTGAATTTTCGTTCGGCCTATTTCAGTTCCATGTGTGCAACATATTTTTAGAAATGGAAGGCAATAACATACATTACCGACATATTTTGTTTTTTATTTCAAAAAAAAGGCAAACGAGCTGCAGAGGCCCATAAAAAAAATATGCAGCGTATATGGGGATGGTGCCTTAACAGAACGCATATGCCAAAAGTGGTTTGCCAAATTCCGTTCTGGAGATTTGACATCAGTGATGCGCCTCATGCCTCTCGCCCGACCGAGGTTGATTCGAGTGTTGTGAAGGATATCATTGACAAAAATCCGTCACAAACAGTGTGGAAAAGTGCTGCAGTACTGAACATATCCCATACAAGTGTTGAAAACCATTTGCACAAGCTGGAATATGTTTCAAAACTCAATGTTTGGGTGCCGCATGAATTGACTGAGGCCAATATGACTGCTTGCATATCCATCTGTGATTTGCTGCAACATAGCCAAGAAAACGATCCATTTTTGAAGTGGATGATTACGAGATATGAAAAAATGGGGTTGTGTACGATAACGTGGTACGTAAAAGATCATAGGGGCACAAGAGCGAACCGCCGCAGACAACCTCAAAAGCGGGATTGCACCCAAAGAAGATCATGCTCTCTATGTGGTGGGATTATAAAGGTCTTGTCCACTACAAGGTGTTACCGTTAGGCAGAACGATTGATTCAACTGTCTATTGCTCACAGTTAATGCGACTGGCCCGTGCAATTAGCGCAAAACATTCTGAATTGGCAAATCGGAAAGGAGTTGTCTTTCACCACGACAACGGCAGATCCTACACATCGTTAACAACCCGGAGTAAATTGTTACTTCGTGGCTGGGATGTTTTGCCGCATCCTCCGTATTCACCGGACCTGGCACCTTCCGATTACCACTAATTCCGATCGTTGCAGAATTCTCTGAACCTGAAAACCTTCGCTAATGAGGAGGCTGTCAAAATACACTTGGATCAGTTTTTTGCCAATAAACCTCAGTTTTGTGAAGTTGGTGGACAGATGGCAAGAGGTCACTGATAACGAGGGTCAATATATAACTGACTAGTATGTATTATATATATTAAATAAAATGTGTTTCATTCCACTCTGAAAAACCAAGCTTATTTGCCAACCCAATATAAATATACAATGTCATAAAAAAAACTTAATTTATAAAATCATATTAGAGATATCATTAGACAGATGTAGTATCTAGAATTCGAAATTATTCTGATTCGTAATGCACTCCACCCTGGATATTTCTTGTGTCAAAACAAATTCTACAACCAAGTAAAAGGAAATGCCAGGGAAGGTCCACTTTCCTCCTGATCTACAGTAGCTAACATTTATTTGGAGCATTTAGAAGACATCCTTTTTTCATCTATATACCCCCAACCTTCATTTGGGTTAGATATATAGATGACATTTTTGCAGTGTGGCCTCACAACAGAGATTCCCTACCTTCCTTTTTAGCCAACATCAATACTCTATAACAGTGGTTCTTAACCTTTTCAAAGTCACGGAACACTTTTGATTATAAGAAAAATTTGGCCAAAAGCATTAGGATCATAAAATTAACAATAAACATATGCATGAAGTTGCCTTTTATAAAAATGGAACTGATTTTAATGCCATACTTGAGCCTGTCGGCTTTTGCAGGTTTCAGCAACAATATCAGGTTTAATATGTGATATACCTAACCTATCTCTTTGTCTATATTAGTAAGTCTTTCACACTTTTTAGTTTTTTTATATTCGTTAATATTGAGAAACCAAGCTCACACAAATATGATGTTGAAAACTGTAACAAAATTTTCAGTGCTCTTGTGGAGAGAGCGAGGTATTCGGCTTGGACAAAAATACAAAGTAACTAATTGTTCTTCTTCTTGTAACGAAAATTCACAACTCTATGTATTAACTGTGCCAAATGGATTTCGTATCCAGTCATTATTGTGCGTATGTAAGGAAGGAAAGTAACTCAAAATATTTTCATCTAATATTGTTAATTGTTCTGTTATAACAGAAATAATTCCCTCGACAATTTTTATTCAGAGTAGCCAATTGCACTCAGAACTGTGTCATGTGACATCTTTCACCAGCGGAACACTTGTAAGCAGTTTGTGGAACACCTGTTAAGAACCACTGCTCTACATCCTCGTATCAAATTCACCATGAAAATTGAAAAAGCCAACAAATTATCCTTTTTAGACATCCTTTTCACCCGCTCACTATCTGGTAATTTAACAATATTAGTCTACAGAAAAACCTACTTTTACTGAATGTTACATTCGCATACAATCTGCACGTCATCCTTCTCAAAAGACAGGAATCATCAAATGTTTAATTCGACAAGCTAGAACTAATTGTTCAACTCTCCACCACTTACAGAAAGAACTTTCTATCAAACAATACATAAGATTAAATCGTTTCTCCAAAAGGACTACACAACATCTGTTCAACTCCTATAACCAAAGCAAGGCAACAAAGAACGAGTACGTTGAGTTCCAATCCCATCTATCTACGGAATTTCAGAACCAATTTCAAGAATTTTAAAAAAAATAAGTAGCTGTTAGATCATATATTCCTATTAATAAAATATCCACTTATTTCTCCTCATCTAAAGATAAACACTCAACTATGTCTCTTTCTGGTGTATACTAAGTTCCATGTGACTGCCATCTTTCTTACTTTGGACAAACTGCACGCTCTATAGAAAAAAGAATACAACATCAATCTTATATTCTTCACAACAATAAGTCTGGATTGTCACAACATGAAATAGAGACAAACCACAACATTCTCTGGTCCAAAACTTGCCTTCTACATAAATGTTGGCATAAATTCAAACGCCTGTTCAAAGAGAGTGCCAAGGCCTTACTTCACCACCCTAACCTAAATCATAATGACTGCCTATCAATGTCAAAAATATGGGAAAGTTTGATTCGAATAACACTTTTTTTTTTAAATGAAGACCTAGATACTACATCTGTCTAACAATATCTTTAGTATGATTTTATAAATTAATTTTTTTATATGACATTGTAAATTTATACATGTAACTATTCTGCACTCTTATGTTTGCCTTTCTTCAGTGAAATGATATATTGATTAACAATATAACATCTTTTGGCTCGTTCTAATTTTGAACGATTAATTGTTTGCATGTTACTTTGTAAAAATTGTTTTCTGTCTAGATAATGATGATAGTTTGTTATTTTCAAACTGAAATATCATCATCATCATCAAATTCCTGTCATGTACCCTCAAGGAGTGTACAGGATATGATAGTACTACATGAAAAATTTACATCATTACTAACTTCCTATCTATAATTTTTCTCCAAATCAGTCTGTTACTTGTCAAGGTATTTTGTACCTTATCAATCCATTTTTTTTTTGGTCTTCCTCTGGGTCGTTTTCCTACCAACCTGGCAGAGAATTCTTGTTTTGCTAATCTTTCCTCGCCCATTCTGTTTAAGTGACCATACCACCTGAGATTAGCACTGCTAACACATTCCTGGATGCTGACAATGTCAAATTCTTTACTAATATCCTCATTTTTAATATGATATTGCCATTGATGCCATCTGTCACGCCTCTAATATTTCTCAGGATTCTCATATCTGCAGTCTCTAGTGTTTGGTCAGGTGTTTTACTTCTGACCCAGCTCTCAGATCCATAAGTTAAAAATGGTTTAAACACTGTCTTGTATACAGCTAATTTTTCTCTTATTCCATATGAATTTATTCAATTGACTTCCTACCATACCAGCTTTGTTGATTCTGTTGTATATTTCCATATTTAATTTACCATCTTCAGTAAAAATCATGCCTAAGTAGCTGAAATGTTTTACTTGTTCTACAGGTTCTCCGTTCAAAACACAGTTGACATTTTCAACAATTCTACCTATTTTCATTGTCTTTGTCTTTTTATTGCTGACCTTCATACCATATCTATTACAACAGTTATTCAATTTAGTCTGGGAATCTTGCAGACTTGTAGCAGATTTATTTAGAAGTATAACATCGTCTGCATAAAGCAAAGAGAGCTGACATTAACATCTCCAATTTTGATATCAGGTTTAATACCACTTTCCTTCATAATATGATCCGTATAGATAATGAATAACAGAGGGGATAATGTACATCTTTGTCTCACACCAGATTTAACATTAAACCATCTTTCTGTACCTCCTTCAATCCTAAATACTGATTTATAACTCAAATAAAGACTAAGTATTGCTTAATATAATGCCCTGTTGACACCATATAACTGCAGCGTATTGAATAGCTTCTCTCTCTCACTTGGCACCTTGTGATATGCCTTTTCCAGATCAACAAAACTTAAATACAGATCTTTGTTATATTCCCATGATTCCTCAACTATTTGCCGTAAAATGAAGATCTGATCTTGACAGCCTCTATTTGGCCTGAATCCAGCCTGTTCTTCACAAAGCTTTTCCTCCACAACTCTTCTCAACCATTTCTCAAGTATACTAGCATAAATCTTACCAGGAACACTCAGTAGGGAAATACCTCTGTAATTCTCACATTAAGTTTTATTTCTCTTTTTATGTATGGGTACTATGAGAGCTCTACTCCAATCATTGGGAATTCGTCCCTCTGTCCTCTCCTTCTGAACTATGCAGTGCAGCCACTTTAAGACTTTTTTACCACCATACTTAAGTATTTCTGGTAGAATATCATCTACTCCTGCTGCCTTTCACATTTCAAGCCTTTGATGGCTTTTTCTACTTCAAGTATGGATATGTATTCCTGACTATGCCTGTGGAGTGTTTTTTACCAGTGTGCTATCACTGCTTGCTTCATTTAGCAATTTTTCAAAGTAATTACTCTATACTTCAAGGATATCTTTTTATCCAGTTTTCATGTCACCTTTATCATCTCATTTTGTTATTTTGCCATCTTCATTATATTTATTTTCTATGTTCTTGCCAAAGTCCTCCAATGACTTTTGTTTAGCTAGTTTTACACAGTGTTTAGCCTTCTTACATTTGTCTCTATATTATTCTCTAAGAGCACAAGCTGACTTATTTGCCAGGAATTTTTGATATGTTTTCTTCTTTTCCTTCACTGCCCCTTTTACTTCCTGTGTCCACCATGGAGGTCTGATTTTTCTATCCTTGCAGACAACCTCACCACATGCCTCTCTGGCTAAATCAATCAGGGTTTTCTTCAAGGTTTGCCACTGAATCTCCAAGGTTTGGTTCCTTTTCTCAAACTCTTTCATTTTATCTTCAATAATCTTTTTGTATTTTAGTCTACAGTCCACATCTGAGAACTGCTCAACTTTTATTCGCTTTAAAACTTTCTTACATGCTATTCTTTTCAATATGAAATTCAATTTTATCCTGCTCAAGACTAAATAGTGATCACTTCCAATTTCAAATCCTCTGTACACTCTGATGTCCTGCACCAGGGAGAAAACATCACTATTAACAATAACATAGTCAATGAGATTTTTCTTATTCCTTGCCTCTTCTCTCCATGTGAATTTGTGCACATTTTTATGTTGGAACATGGTGTTGGTAATAACCAGTTCATGTCCTGAGCAGAAATCCAACAGATATTTGCCATTATTATTAGCTTTGCTCTTTTCTCCAAATTTTCCCAAAATATTTTTGTATGTCTCACAATCATTTCCTACTCTGCTATTTAGATCCCCAACAAGGACCAACTTTTCCTTTTTCATTGTGTCAATAGTTTTCTCTAGAGCAGGGGTAGGCGAAAGAGGGTAAATTACCCCAAGTGGGGTAAAAATGAAATTCTTCGGGGTAATGAGGACTCAATAGACATAAATAAAATTATATAAAAAGCATGTTCCTTGTTACGACAGAAATTTTTCTTCTGGCAACACTGCATCTGGCCAATGTAATATACGTGTTTAGGAGACGTCACCAAGTTGAACTCCAAACAATTTGGTTGCTAAGGTGTTGTCAAGTGGCTAAACAGATGTTATTTGTCAGTTGTCTATTACCCACCTTAACCTTATTTTTTGACACGTGTTTTTGCTTTAAGTCGATTTAAGTAGTTATTTAATTTATTTCAATAGTTCTATTTTAAGTGTAAGATTTTCATTTATTAACTATATTTTAGTTTTATGTTAGTTCGATAATTTGATTAATATATTTTCTCCTTGCTCAATTAATTTTCGATGGTCAAAAAAAAATTAAATACTGCCTTCATCTTGAGGACATGTCTTAGTGCCACGTTTACCAATTAAATTATTGTGAATTTAAATGAACTTTAAAAAACTTAAATTCAATCACTGAATATTTTTTACCCTTCAGATGACATCAACTAGAAAAAGAATATACCAGGAAGAGTTCCTCAATTATGGGTTTACACAAATAGAAGACAAAGGAATAATGAAACCACAGTGTGTTGTCTGTTTGAAAGTACTGACTGCAGAATCTTTCAAAAAAAGTCAATTGAAGAAACACTTGGATAATTTGCACCCACATCTGTCTTTCAAACCGCGTGAATACTTTGTAAATTTGGAAATGTCTGTCAAAAGACAAAGACTGGACAGTAACTTGAGAGATACATTCGATCAACGTTCAGCATCAAAAGGCTAGCTTTGAAGTTGTCTGGTTGATTGCCCAAAACAAGAAACCATATACTATTGGTGAGGAATTGGTTAAACCAGCAGCTTTGAAAATGGCAGAGATTATGTGTGGTCAGTAAACAGCCATGAAACTAAATTCAGTGCCCTTGTCTGTAAAAGTTGTGAAAGAAAGAATTTCTATTTTAGCAGAAAATGTGAGGGAACAAGTTATTTCTTCAATAAAAGAGAGTAAATGCTTTGCTATTCAGCTTGATGAAACTACAGATGTCAGTAGTAATTCACAGCTGATGGTGTATGTTCGCTACAAAGGTTTACATGCAACTGAAGAGGAAGTGTTGCGAGTTGTAATCTCATGGAATTGATGTCTTCAATAAAGTTAATGAATACTTTAATAACGTTAATTTAAAGTGGGAAGACTGCATTGCTGTGTCTGTTGATGGAGCTCCAGCTATGTTGGGTCACGTAAGTGGTTTTTCAGCTTTGGAAGGAGAAAATAATCCAAAAATTGAAGTTAACCACTGTATGGTCCATTGCCAGGCACTGCTTGTGAAACATTTGGAACCTGCACTGGAAGCCATCATGTATAATGTTATCAAGGTTGTCGAAGGACATGCACTAAACACGCGACTATTTCGTGAATTATGTAAAGATGGTGAGGCTGAATATACAGACCTACTTTATCATACAGAAGTGAGGTGGCTCTCATGTGGAAATGTTCTGAACTGAGTGTGGGCTCTCAAAACTGAACTTGAAATTTTTATGGTTGATCAAAAGCATGTTCTCGCAGGTAAGTTTACAAACTCCTCATGGGTTGCACATCTAGCATATTTAGCTGATATTTTTGAGTATGCGAATGCATTGAACAAAGAATTGCAAGGAAAAAACATCAATATAATTTCAGCCAGAGAAAAGATTTCAGCATTTGGTTCAAAGCTTTTATATTGGAGACAGATAGCAGAAGAAAACAAGATAGCTGCCTTTTCAAAGTTAGCTTTGTTTTTGGAAGATTGTGAAAATATTAATTTTGATGACATCAAGGATACAGTTATAAGGCATCTTACCAAACTCACAGCAGTTCTCTGATTACTTTCCAGATCTTGATTCATATACTGTCAGTTGGGTTGTAGATCCCTTTAAATGTGAAATTGCTGATGTACCAGAAGAGCCTCAAGGGTTGGAAGAGGCACTTCTTGAACTTCGATCCAATAATGAAGCACATATTGAATTTGAAAACAAAGCAGATCTGTCATATTTTTGGATGTTAATAACTGCAAAGGCTTTCAAAATTGCACATGAGGAGGCAGTCAAAAAGATGCTGCTTTTGCAACAACCTACCTTTGCAAACAAGGATTTTTCACTCTAATGAACATGAAAACAAAGCAGAGAAATTGATTGGACCCCGGACACAGTATCCAAATTGCTCTGACATCAAAATGCCCCAATTTTGATGTTATTATGTCAAAAATGAAACATCATTTCTCCAAAACCTGAAGTGAAAAAGTTTTCAAAGAAATCCTTTTGTTTCATAATGAGGATATTAATTTATTTTATCACATTTATTTCATACTTTTTATATTTATAATTGTATTCTCCATACAAATAGATTCAATAAACCTTTTGAATTTAAATAATCTATGATTTTCTCCCTTTCAAATCAAGGGGGTAACGTCAGCGTAAATAAATATATTTTGGAGTAATAGGTAAGAAAGTTCCCCTACCCCTGCTCTAGAACCTCAAAATATTCTTCCACTTCTACCTTAGTAGAGCCTTCTGTGGGACCATAGGCACAAATAAGTCTTATTGTCCAGTTTCCCATTCTGATATTTGCCCATATCACTCTACTTGAGACTGCTTGCCATTCAAGAAGATTAGCCTCGTATTTAGTGTTGAATACTATGGCTACTCCTTCTAGTCCTTGATTGTCATTGCCAGAACATAACTTTTTGTATTTATTGCTCAGAAAGATCTCACCAGTTTTTGTCTTTTTTGTTTCAGTCACCCCTATTATGTCGATCTGGTACTTATCTAATTCCTCAGTGTTTTTTCCAGTAGCTGACTTTCTGCTGTTGTTTTCAAAAACAAGGCTCCCATTGTTTTTGCCAAAAACAATGGGGACCTTGTTTAACCAGGCAACGCCCCAGCCAGCATGAAATTTTGTCATGTTGTGTCATCGTTTTGTATTTTGGTTTAAGCCAATAAGAATACAATTTGGTCGGCTACATCCCAAATTGTCAGCCTATCCTTGTTCGTTCAGTATCCAGGTAAATACCGAACAGGGTGCACCACAAGAAGATGAAGATTGGACATTAAGTCAGAAGCCCTGGTCAGTTCTCCACATTCCTTTAAAGGCAATGTGGAGGGGTCTCCTCTCAGTTATCTAGCTTTGACCCTTAAGCACCCCACTGAAATATCTGGCATTATATTAAATATACTTTTTTCTTGTGCTAACATGTAGATTTTAGGGAATTCTTAGGGGATAAATTAACCATGGAAAGAATGCAGAGGTGGATAACAAAGATGATATCAGATGATAGTTATGAGGATAGGCAGAGAGAATGTGGACTGCAGAGTTTGGTAAATAGAAGGATAGGTGATATGATTGAGACTTTTAAACTGTTGAGAGGTAGTTGCAAAGCTGACACAGGAGGAATCTTTCTTTGAGTGGAACAGGTGGAAGGAGTGAGGACAAGGGGGGGGGGCATCCCTGGAAGTTGTGAGCAAGAGGACGAGGAGAGGTTTCTTTATATGGAAGGTAGTTGAACCATAGAATGCATTGCCTGATAGAGTGGTGAGGGCACAAATGGTCAATGAGTTCAAGGAGTGGTGTGATAGACTGTGTTTTCTAGGATGGGCCTCCCAAGATGAGTCTTCACTTCATGGAGGCCTGAATCATAATAACAATAATTAATGTTGTTAAGGATTCAAAACAATATTAATTTGATTGTTATTACATTATTATATTGTTAAGGGTTCAACATAATAATAACATGCACTTCAAAAGAAAAAAAAAATTTTTTTTCTCAAGATAACTGCATTTAATAATTTACTTTTTTTGATAATAAAAGTGAAACTCCAATTATTATAAATTAAGAAATTATTATAACATAAATACTGTATCAGCCTGTAAAAGAAATATCAGTATATATCTGTTTAGGATGTCTGCTAATCAACAACTGAAACAAGACATTGTTGATGTATTCTGTGCTACTGTTCTCTCTCATCTTTCTCAACAGTGAAAGTAAGCTAAGTTTTTAACCAGTGGTGGCTTGTACATAAGCACTGCGACACTGCAGTACCCCAAAGAAAAAATGAAAAAATTAAATTTTGCTTGTGTTTATAAATAATAACAATGCATACAACATCATATATACGAGCGGTTTTAATGAGATCCTTGCAGTGTTCAATTCGATACATTTTTGGTCGTCAGTCAAATTGTGGGGAACAAGTCGCAAAATTCAATTTACGAAGGCCCAAACTCTCGGTCAAAATGTTGTGCACAGTTGATTTTGGAATCTCCAATTCATCTTCAATCAATCTTAAGGACGATTTTGGTTTTCTTTGATGAAATCATGTGATTTTTGGATGTTAACTTTGCTTAGTCCAGTTTTTCGTCGTCCTCAAGCATTTCACAACCACTTTGAAATCGCTTAAGCCACTCGTAAACTTGAGTATGGGATAAGCATTCATCACCATATGCTTTTTGAAGCATTTGATGCGTTTCGGTAAAACTTTTACCAAGTTTAACACAAAAGTCAATCGCAGCTCTCTGTTTGAAACTCATTTTCTGACTGTTTGCCGAAACACACTGTCACTTTTGGCACTATAACTTAGCTTCTAATGAAACAAATGTCATAAACAATTGACACACTAATGAAGGTTTGCCACTTTCAACAGCAAAAAGATACAACAGGTGGCACCACTAGTTTCTTCTATTTTCGAAAAGTTCGGTTTCTTTTTGGACAGAGGGTGTAGTGCTGCTATGGTAAGAAGTACTCTAACATGTAGGGATAAGGAAGTGGTTGTGCCACTATATAAAGCACTGGTCAGACCACACTTGGACTATTGCATTCAAATTTGGTCACCTGGTTTTCAGTGTGATATGAAAACAGAGGGTTCAGAGATGAGGGACTAAGACAATATCAGGACTTTGGAATTGCTGGCTATGGAAAGAGGGATTGAAGAAATGCAGATAGGAGGAAAAGAGGTGTATGATAGACATTTAAGTTAGTGAGAGGATTTTTATCGGATAAATCCAGATGGGATTATAAAAAGAGTAGAAGGTAAGAGAAGAAAAACCAGAGATCATCCCTGGAAGTTATGTAGAAGTGTGATGAAGAGGGGTGTGAGGAGTAGATTTTTTTACATGGAGAACTGTCAGTGAATGGAACGCATTACCAGAATGTGTTGTTAACGCAACAAGTGTTGAGGATTTTAAGATTCAGTATGATAAATATGTTGTCAGTTGAATGAAACTCCCATGATGAGTCTGCTGACTCCATGGAGACTGCAAAAATAATAATAATAATATTTTTTCATCATATCTATAGTGGCTAAGCACAGGATATTATAGAATGTGCATCTAAAAAAAATAAATAAATAATAATAATCTGTTACAATTTTAAATAAAAGGAAAAGTATTTCCCGCTGAAATATCATATATAAACCTTTGATATTAAAAAGAAGTCTTACAATTTGAAAGCAAATAATGCAATATAACATCATTTGTTGTTCATAAAAATGAAAAAACTCTTTCATAAAACTGAAATAATGAAGATCCATATAATGCTATTTTGAAAGGAAAGAAAATAAAAGTTCATATTTATTTCAATAAATTGTTTTGTTCCACTGCACTCATTTGAAGAATAGAAAACAGTAAAAATTTACTGCTACTAAATAAACTCATTGCATAGGCTTATCTGTGGTTATTTCAGGATTGATTATTTTCACAGTAGCAGCATTGTAGAAAACAAATTACTAGAAGAACAAAATGGCTTCCGAAAAGGCCGATCCTGCATAGATCCAATTTTTACTTTAAAATTATTAATAGAAAAGAGAAGAGAATTTCAAAAAGAAACACATGTGGCGTTTATTGATTATGAAAAAGCGTTTGACAAAATTAGTCGACAAAAATTGTTTAAAATATTAACCGATTTAAACATACCAAACCAACTTTTACAATCTATTCAAGAAATATATACAGGAAATAAAATAGCAGTTAAATTAGAACACACCTCAGAATGGAAAGATATATCAAGAGGAGTACGACAAGGATGTACCCTCTCACCTCTGCTTTTCAATATATATATAAATGAAATATTAACAATCTGGAAACAGCATAACCCATTTGGTATACAAATGACCCCGCAAATGAAGATAGATACACTACTATTTGCAGATGATCAAATAGTATTAGCTACATCAGAAGATGACTTACAAAGATCATTAAAATCATTAAATGATATCTCAAAGCAATATAATATGACAATATCCAAAGAAAAGACAAAAATAATGGCATTCAAAGGAGAAAACCCAATAAGAAGTAAAATAGTGATAGACAATAAAATACTAGAACAAGTAAACACTTTCAGATACTTGGGATGTGATCTATCATACGAAGAAGAAAAAGACATAGACACTAAAATATCAAACTTTGTCAAAGTAAATGGCATAATAAATAGTATATTTAAGCCATCCCTGGTACAAAAACACACTAGAATCAGACTATATAATGTCTTGTCAAAACCAACTCTACTATACGGAAGCGAAACATGGACCATGAAAAGGAAAGATGAAAAACGAATTCAAACACAGAAATGAAGTTCCTCAGAAAAACAGCGGGATATACCAAGTGGGACCACAAAACAAATGAAGAAATCTTACAATCCCTAAAAATCAAACCAATTAATTACTACATAAGACAGTATAAACAAAAATGGCTAGAACATTTAAATCGAATGGACAACAGCAGACTACCAAAAATATTATACAGATACAAAATAAGTGGAAAAAGAAGAATCGGAAGACCAAGAAAGAGATGGCATGAGACCGGAACAGGCCACATGGCCTGTTTCCATGATAGGAAGAAGAAGAAGATTTTTAAAGAGGCAAATTTTGCAGAAAAAGTTTAAATATAGGAGGACAGTAAAGAATACTCCAAGTATCACAGTAGACTTCAAGTCAGGTGACACAAAAGTCACCCCATTATGATTGATCTGCTAATGGCACTACAATTGCTATTAAGGTATTAACGGCAGAAGAGGGTAACTATGTGATAAAAGGTAGAATTCCACTGATGTTTTGATCCATGAAAAATGCTAAGGTGGTCTAATTATTTCATCCACCTCAGCCAGTAGGGAGGTTAAAAAGCAACTATGCTATTTCCATAAACCTGTTTAAACAGAAATTACTGTAACACTTTTCTTGTGGTGCAAAATAATTTTTTTAAATTCACCATATTACTGCAATTTTTTTAAAACAAAGACCAATATTAAACTCAGCTGATTTACAACTTAACACATATTCATTGTTGTATAAGTGATTATTTCATTCTATGCTTGTAAAACTTTCTTTCCTACTGACACAGAAAACAGCCACAAGACTTGACCACAAGACCAAAAACATATATTCCATATGCCTCTTACATTAAAAACCTGTTTAAACAAAAGATATTCATTGAAAAATATGTTTTGAAATATCAATAAATCTGCCATACCACAGTCAAGAACTAGTCTTAATCCTAGAAAATGTTTGTAGTTCATTTGATGGAATATTAAGAGTATAGTTTCTTGTTGCAGCCCAATAAACCATCACAGCTAAAGTCCACTGCCACTGAATGCTGCTGCAGGCTATAACCATATTGAATGAATAATTAATGATGCTGAAAGATGGAGAAACAGAGTTATTGTACTAATTTAGCTTGTATGGATTTTATAAATGAAATTACATATATAAAGTTACATTTAAAAGGTCTTAATTAATCAAAAACTCACAATACCTTTAGTCGAGTATATGTGTCAAATTCTGCAATACTGAAACCTAATGCACCATCACCATATAGGATGACAACATCACATTCTGGTCTACACAGCTTTGCACCAAGGGCAAATCCACCCCCTACACCTAATGTTCCAAATGGACCAGGATCAAGCCACATTAGAGGTCCTCTTGGCCTGTAAAAATGTGGAATGTATTATACCGTTACTTAAAACAGCTACTAGTGAACAGTTGAAAATATGAAAGGGGGCACCATACACACTTAAATTAGCTAATATATAGTTGCAAATATCTTTTGAAATGTTGTAAACAATCTTAATTTTACTTAGTTATAATGAATTAATTTTTCAATAAAGTGTGACTATCCCATGGCATGCAAATATTATTATTATTAACAGATCCTCGTGGATTCAAGACTCATCGCAGGAGATCCCAATCTCACATGCACAGCTCATCATACCTTGAATTAAATGCATTCACTATTCCTGCACTCACCACACTCTCAGGGAATGCATTCCAATCACCCACGACTCTCAATGAAAAAAATCTAATCTCATCCCCTTGCTCACACAGTTTTATACAGCTTACAAGGATGGCCTCTCATTCTCCCCATTTCCAGATATTCAATGAAAAATCTCCTCCACGTTAATCTGGTAATTACCCTTTGCCAACTTACATGTCTCACCTCTTCATTCTATCCACAAGGCTCTGTAATATACATTTTCATTCTGTCCTCATTCTGCATTTCAGAGACCAACTTATTCAATTGTTTCTGAATCCTCTTCAACATCTCATCATCCCTTTGAAAACCAGGGGACCAAATCTGTGCATAGTAATCCATATGTAGCCTGATCAAAGCATTGTACTATGGATTCAAAACATCCTTACTTTTACACATCAGTGTTCTCTACATCATTCCCATAATTTGCTAAAGTTGTCCTCACAATTTTAGCAAAATTGGAATGAAATTTCAAAATCCTTTCTGCCATCCTCCTTTAGATTTTTCATCTCTTCCCTCCTCTAAAATATCCCCACCAATCCTATATTTTGCTACATTAAACTGACATCACCACACGCTTGCCCAATTCAGAGTCTATTTAGGTCCTCTTGCAAAGATACAACATCTGCTCTACTTCTCTTAACTCTCCTCAACTTTCATCATCTGAAGAAGCCACTAGTGACTTTCTTCTTCTCAGATATCACTCCCCCATACACATTCTGCTGATACCTATCAGATAGCCAATCTCTAATGCAATGCACCAATCTACTATCCAACTGCCATCTGTTCGAATTTAACTACTTGTTTGTTATGTGGCAATCTATCGAAAGCCTTCGCAAAATCTAAATATACTACTGTATATGAATCCCCCTTGTCCAATGTATTTGTCACTTTGTTATAATAAGTAAACAGATTGCTAAAACACAGTCTTCCAAGTAAACCCATGCTATCTATTAAAAAGACTTCTGCTACTGTCAACCCATTCTGAATCCTTGTCCTCACTAACTTCTCCAACACCTTGAATTATTGGCCAATAATTCAAGCCAACAAAGCCTTAGTCTTATCATCCACCTTATGAAGCAGAACAATTTTGCCATCTTTCCATTCCTTTGGAACTTGGTTAATCTAAGATTCATTAAAAATGTAAGTTAAAACTGTTAACTCTCTGGAACATTTCTTTAAGACACAGTGATATACCATCAAGCCCTATGACCTTGTTGACATCAAGTTAACTGAATTTCTCATACACCTCCTGCTCACTCACCATGATTGGTTCCTTTGCCATTCCACTGCTCAAGTTCTGCATTATGTTACAATCACAAGGATGGAATACTTTAATGAAATGCTCATTACCCCCCCCCCCCCAACCAGCCGAGGTGGATGAAATAGCCAGACCACCCAAGCTTTTTTTCATGGATCAAAACTTCATTGGCATTCTACCTTTTATCATGCCATTACCTCCCTCCGCCATTAATCCTTTTACGGCTATTTTAGAGCCATTAGTGGATTAACTGGTTAGCGACCTTTGTGTCACCTGTCTTTAAGAGTACTGTGTTACTTGGAATTTCCTTCACTGTCCTAAGATATTCGACCTTTTTTTTGCTTCACAATTGAAACGATTTTGCATATGCGAAAGTAATTTAATAAAAAAAACTCTGCAATGAATTTATTTAATAATAGTAAATTTGCTGTCTTTTATTCTTCAAATCAATGCAACGGAACAAGGCAACTTTATGTTTCTTCACTTTACTGATATTGATTTACAGAAGCATTTTTTTTTTTTGCAGCTTTTCAAATGTTTGTTTGCATGAAAATATGTCAAATATTTATATTTTTAAATATAAATATTTGACATATTTATATTTAAATATGTCAAATATTTAACATTTATTGAAATAAATGACCCTTTGCTTTCTTTCCTAACAAAATACCATTATATGGATTATCACATTTCAGTTTTAGAAACAATTTTTTTTATGAATAACAAATGATGTTAAATTGCTTTACTCAGTTTCCGATTGCGAGTCTTTTTAGTATCAAAAATTTATATTCAATGATATTTTAGCAGGGACTCTTTGCCTTCATCTTTTTTTTTTTGTAGGATGCACATTACGATAGTATCCAGTATGTAACCACTGTAGATATGTTGGAAACATAGTATGAAAGATATATTATGGAGTGATTCAAAATTTATTCTCATTTTGAAGATTTTCTAATGCTTCCCCCCCCCTTATCCTCTCATGGAACACATTTACGTAACTACTCTAAATTTCTACAGGTTCAAAAGCTTTTCCAGACAGTATTCAAAATCTATTACTTCATTTTACTGTTTTGACAAAAGAAATAAGGCAATAAGATTGTTGTACTGTGAAGCTTCTCATTTTGTGCTATTTCTTTGCAATCTAAAATCAACTGCTCTACTGTCTGCTGAAATTATTTGAAATTTTAGAAACACTATTCTGTATTTTCACCATGTAAAACTGTTTATATGCATAGCACACAAAAGAAAGTTTAGTATTATTTTTGTTTTGTTTTCTTAAAAAATCTAAATATTACTACTTGTACTGCTGCTGGTTGCTATTTCTGAAATAATCTAAGTCTTAGAAATACTTAATAATAATCCTCTTAGCTGGAGGAAAACCTAAAAGCTTAGATTATTCTCATTGCTATTGAGAAAGAAAAGGGGGAACACTTTTCCATTAAAGTGCTTCAAGCTGTAGTGCAGAATACATCAAGAATGTCTTGTTGATTAGCACTACAGCTTGAGGCACTTTACATACTGATATATTATTTATGCCAAAATAATTTCTTAATTTATAATGATCAGTTTCACTTTTATTATTGAAAATTATAAATTATTTGATACATTTATTTTGAAAAAGAGGATTTGAATTATTTTAAAAGAAAATGAGCATATGCATTACATAATCTTTTTTTTTGGGGGGGGGGGTTATAGACTTATTCATTCAAGCAGATATTTCAGAGAATTTATTTTATAAATCGTTCGCAAGACAACTGTTACAAATGTAAATCACTTGGGGAACATGCCCATTTATTTTAGTGTAAAATAGTAGCAAAGGTTTAGCTACTTCAACAATGCCACATTAAACTAGAAGAAAATGTTATATCTGCTGATATTAGAACTCTTACATAAATAATTTTTTCTGACATGATTTCTCTATTAGTTATATGTAATCAATTTACAGATTTTTGCCCTCTTGCATTCTCCCATGTTATATGCAGTGATTTCTACTACAAGAAAAAAATCAGATAACAGAAGAAAAATATGTAGTATTTTCTTTTTCATTAGGTGAATTTACAATGTTCTTTCTTTGTTTTGAAAAGAAAGTGCAAATGATTTTTTCTTACTATTTTTACCATTATAACATCTGATATAATTATAAGAGTGACATTTTACTGCTTTTCTCTTACAAGTAAAAGATATAAGACAATAATATTGTTGATTCTGTCGAACTTCCTTGTAGCAGAAATTTTTATTACAAAACTTGTATATCTCCCACACAAGAAGTTTGGTTAACATTTTCACCTTGCCAACAAACAGCACATCACTGCTGCGTGTTGGCAAGGTGAAAATGCTCACGTTATTATTTATATATTGTATTTTATTATTTATTTATTTATTGGTGAAATAGTTTATATTTCAATGTATCATGTTTTCCCAATTGATAAAAATTGATATTTCATGGAAAACAGAATTTGAGTATTATGAGATAACATGAGCATATTCTGTTGACGATTACTCTGTAGGTATTCAGAAAATTGTATGTTCTAATAGACTGTTTTTCTTTCTTTCCTATTAGAAATAAAAATTTGGTAATAACAGTAATTAACCTCATTTTAATTAACCTCGTTCTTCCTGAGTGAATGAGAATAATAGAATATTACATTATTGTTGCATAACTATTCTTATTATTATTATAGAATTGAGTTTACATTTTGATAATACAATACGTTTTCTGATATAAATTGATACGTACATTAAAGTCCCTTTATCCCACATTTTGTAAAATATTATTACTACTAATAATAATGCTATTTTCTTTGTTCTATATTCTGAAAGTAGCCATATTTCTTGTTTTTTGAGACTTTCATAGCTCATCCGGAAAAACTTTGCTCTGTGAAAACTGTCATCGTTAGGTTTCTGAAACAATAGAAAAATTATCCCAGTTTCATTCTGTTTTAGAAATTAAGGTTCTTTCCCATGCAAAACAAACAAATCAACCAGCGAACATGGGTTTCCCAGGTATTAGATGTCGTCCATAGTATATGCCTCTAAAGCAGATATCTGGAGATTGCAACAATTTTCTTCAGTTAGAAAACCTGGATTTGAAATTGATGTAGTATTATAAGAACCTTCATGAGGTCTTTTCAGCTGAAAGTTATACAGTCGCATACCGAGATGATGTTTTTTCCCTGCCAGGGAGTCACGTTTTTCAACAAACAGGCAAAGCATTGGAAAATAAACACACAATATAGTTGCTTCTGCCATAGTTCCAAACAAAAACAAAACACGGCCTTAGTCTACTCAATCATTTTCCTGATTGAGACAACTAAGCTTGGGTAGCCAACTGCAAAGGGTCGCTGCTTTTTTTTATTAAGTGGTGGCAGATTAGAATGTTCAATATTGGCCTGATTTATAATAATCAGGAAATAATATATATTTTTTCTGATTTGTAATTTGCTAATAATTACCACCTAGTTTCTGTATCGAAAAATTAAAGTTATGTGGAACAATTGCTAGAGAAAAATAAAGAATTAAATAAAAACTGCATGTTTTATAACAGTTTTTGAGTGTGTGATAGTGATGCAGCAGGAGTTGGGGAATTAAACTATCAAAAGGTGAAATAAGTTCAATTCTATTCTAAAAATATGAAAATTAAATTTCACATTTGATGCATGTGTATATACATATTTTGAATAAGCAAAACTATTGCTTAATTTAGAATTGGAGCATAATATCTAAACTAGCAGAAAATATATACAATCAATTTAAACCATAACCGTTAATTTCATTTTGTAATCCAATTATACAGGGAAACCAAGAAGTTGAAAGTGCAAAGAACAGTAGATTATGATGTAAAGAAAAAAATTTAGTGATATGATCAAAGAATTTCATGTTATTCTCAATAAAGCAAAATCGCCCAAGCGCGTTCTTCAGGAAATCTGTGAAGTATTTTTCGAAATATGATTTTGAACAAAAATAAAAATAAACTGGAAAGTCGGCAATCGTTTTTTTTTTAAAATAATATTTCAAATAATAATAATAACCATTATTATCAGTAGTAGTAGGGGCAACTCCAAGGAGTCCTTAGACTCATCGAGGGAGGCCCTAATATCATGTCAAGAACAACTATTCAACATTCACACAGTATCTATTATACTTTGCCTTGAACTCATTTACAGTCATGGCATCCACAACAGACTCTGGCAGCTTATTCCACTCATTCACCACTCTCCAAGTAAAAAACCTAGCTCTAACACTCTTGCCCAGCTTCCACGGATGACCTCTAGTCCTCTCACCACCAGTCCTATTCTCAAAAATATCTTCTGAATTAATCTTATAGAAACCCTTCAGTAATCTGAATGTCTCAATCATATCACCCCTTTACCACCTATCAACCAATTTCTGCAACCCACAAATCTTCAACCTGTTCTCACAAGATTCATTCCATAGACCTACTATCACTTGGTCACTCGTCTTTGGATGCTCTCCACCTCCTTCCCATCAAGAAGAAACTGGATAAGGGTAATAACACTTTACAATACATATTTTGATAAGACCCCACCTATACTACTGTGCCCAAATTTGGGCACAGTAGTCTAGGTGGGGTCTTATCAAAGCTCGATACAGAGGAACAATAACCTGTTTGTCCCTTCACAAAACCATGCTGTCCCCCATACAGTATCCCATTTTCATCTATCCATTCGTGTATTCTCCTCGACTATATTCTCCAAGACCTTGACAACGATTCTTGATATGCTGATCGGTCGGTAATTTACAACAGCAGTCTTGGAACCTCCTTTGTGCAGTGGAACTATTTCCCTCCCTCAGGACTAACCCAGACCCGAGACTCAAATTAAACAAAATGGTCAAGGGCACTGATAATTCTTTAGCCACTTCACGTACGACATGAGCTGGTATACCATCCAATTCCACAGATGTATTGACATTGAGGTTTTGTAATAGACTATTCGCCTCCACTTCATTCGCCACCATTCCCGTATAACTGTTGGTTCCTTAATTCCTGCAATGTCACCACCTGGATGATATACTCTTGCAAAGTGCTCACTCAGTAATTCCACTATATCAACTGATTTGGTTACCTCCCTACCATTGGCATTCTTTAAAATCATTCTGTCGTATACATTTTTTTTCTTTTACTTGCAACATATCGAAAAAACTGTTTGGGATTCTCTTTAGCCTGCATGGCTAATTTTCATTCATAATCCGCTTTTGCTTTTCTTACCACACTCGTTACCCTTCTGACCTGCGCTTTATACCGTTCATCTGCCTGCCGGTCACCTTTCTCCTTAAATTCCCTCCACAGTTGTTTCTTTTTTTGCAGCTCAATCTTAATGGTGTTATTCATCCATTTAACCCTTACTTGATTTACTATTCGGACTTTAAGTCAGCCATTGCCTCCTACAAACACTCCTCAACCACTTCCCATGCACTATCAACATCCAGCCCTTGCAGATTTTGAAACTGGATCTTACTTATCCAATATAAGTAAGATCCAGTTTCTCAGCATAGAACAAGGAAATGCATTTCTTGTTATATATAGGCAACTGAGACACAGGTATGAACATGATATAATCAGATTAAGTATTCTCTTCAGTGTGAGAGATTATCACACCTTCTAAAGGACATGACGGCCAAATTGCACTTCTTATCCATGTTCTTTCACAACAGGTGGTCTGAATTGGATCCAGATTTAGCTGGATGTCTATAGTCCTAGCCGGTTGGAAGGTTAAACACCTATACTATATCCTCCTCAGTGTTAAAGATCCTCCCATAATCATTCTTCCTAGCCACATATTGAAAAAAAACTCCTAGGATTTCTTTTAGTCTCATTTACTAACTGCTGCTCATATTGAAAGTTTATTGAAGGTGGCAAACCTTTTGGCATCTCCTATAGGTAAAGATGACCTTGCTACTGCTTCTGCCTGGTATCTCCAACTCTGGGCCTGGCTCCCACTGAAGAGACCTCAATAAAGGTCAAAACTAGTCTGGGTAGTGGCCAATCCCTTAATGCATAACAGTATACATATCCACAAGGAGATGTGTTTTGCATTATGGGAGATACTGGGATAGGAGTGTTGGTAGCTTGCCCCACCTTTGCTCCGAGTTGCCTGGTGTTGTACTACTTACCCAGGTAAGTTAGTACAACGCTATATTCAGTCCTAAAGATATTTTCAGGCATAAACTTTGTTTGCTCTCGCTAGGATAAAGGATTAAACTAAATTTATCATGCTGCTCATATTATACTTTTGCTACTCATACTATGCAAGTCACCTTTCTTGCTTGCTCTTTGTACTACTCATGCAAATGATTATCTCCACAATCCAGACTGCACACTTCATCTCTTCAGTCATCCATTTTATATCTACCTTATTTAATCTCCTGACCATTTGAATACACTTTTTGAATAGCGACCAAGCAGGCATTGATGTCCTTCCCATCCAATTCCTCATTCCATGATATTGCTGCAAGCTGCCTTCTGAGTTTATATCAACTAAAATAATGCTGGCAAAGATTTTGCAACTTATTATACATAAAAATGAATGTTTCATCTTCATGTATTTAAAATCGTGCTCAAGATAAACTAGTAATAATCATTCATTGCCAGGCTAATACAAATAATATAACATTAATAAGCTAACACATTAACAGCACTGATGTTTTCTTTAATTACAAAATACTACAGGAAATAGAAATAAGATGAATCATTCTCACCTCATGATATATGCTGCACTACCAATGAAATCTCCACCATCAGCAACCATAATGACATTATCTCCTAGTGCTGTCTCTAGTTCATATAATATCTTAAGAGAATTTAGGTGATTCTCTGGTAAATGCTCAGACATTTCACTAGGAATGGAAAAAAAAATTATATATACAACTTTATACTATGAAAGCTGATATCCTCTTCATGTTATTCAAAATTATTACTTCTACAAACTCATCAGAGATGAATCGATTTCTTCTACATATATATACATATATATACATATACAGGGTGTTCGGGATAAATTTGACAGTTTCGTAAGGAAAAAGAAAATCTTCTTTGTATCTATTAAATTTAATGAATTGACAAAAAAACATTACAGGCAGAGTTGATTACAATACTATCAACAAGATTTACTCAAAATAACCACCATTAGCATCGATCACAGCTTCAATTCTGCTTCGGAACCTCGAACAAGCTGATGCTACAGTCTCCCTGGGAAGGGCCGCAAAAACTGTTTTAATTTTATCCATTAACTGGGCTTTTGTATTACTGGAAGTGCGATTGGTGTCTTTTTCAACTGCGCCCCATACAAAATAATCCATGGGGTTAAGGTCTGGGGAGTTTGGAGGCCAAACATTTGGACTGGTGAAGTCGTAGAAATTTTCAGACAACCATTTTTGACTTTTCCCAGAGGTGTGGCAAGGGGCCGAATCCTGCTGCCATACATACGGCCTACCATTGGCTACCCTTGTTATCCAGGGCTTGACTACAGTTAGCAACTCCACGAACAAAGCCCGAATTCCAATGCCAGGGTTCTTCAACACCTGTTCCTGCAGATTTGCGAGGAATTCTGCTGTACGAACACAATCAGATCGTCTGCTAGGGATCTTTCTTCTTGCTACATCCTCGTAGTCACCATTGCAAGTCTCTAGTTCATGCCTGATTGTTTTTACTGTATTCAGGGAGCATTGGGCAGCAGTCGTAATATCCTTATTTTGATGGCGGGCACGAATCATCATGATACAAGTTATTCTCTTCCATGATTCAGGTGGGTTCCAGCTATCCATCCTTTCTGACATCTTGTATATGAATGAAGAAGGGTCCAAACTTTTAAATGAAGAGAAGTGTGTGTTAATACATGTAAATTACGGAAAAATATAATTAATTATAAATATGTCAAATTTATCCCGAACACCCTGTATATACACATATATATATATATATATATATCCATGCACTGAGTAGCAAGGACATATGTACAATATTTTATAATTAAACTGCAATCATAGGCAGCACAGAATTCTTGTGTAACTTTCATTTCCAATTTTCCTATTAAAAATTTCCAATCTTTATTCCTCTTCCTATATTAATAAAATACTCAATATCTTCAATGGATAATATATTTTAATATAAGTCCAAAGCATGAGAAGTTGTAAGGCCTATTGCACACTTGTTCATGTGTGCCATATAAAGATAAATGAGCATATTAATATTTTTGTTGAAAAACAAGGGATTACTTTATGAGGAAGTTCCAACAACTAGCATCGGTGTTTGTTTCCTGTTCAAGAGTTTAGTGGAAAATGGAGGAATGATGGTGCCACTTCCAGGAAGCAGAAGCCAAAAAAGTTGGCTGCAGAAAAATCATAAGGCTGGAAACATGCTATCTATGGATCAGAGAGAGAGAAGAACCACTGATCAGCTGGACTGCTCTCAAACATGTAGTAAGTAAATAAATTATGAAATTCACTTATGTTGAAAATATTTATTAAGAGCAACATTTTTGGTCTACTTTTAAGACTATTCTCAATACAAACAGTTAAAGAAATGGTAGAACAGAATAAAACTGAAAATTATGGAGTGGAATATAATAGTGAGTGCAAGAGGAGAGAGTTTGATCTGTGACTATAAGTATTCAAGGAAGGGGAACTGAAACTTGTCAATTAATAAATTATGTAACATCCTCATAAAGAGGTATTAAGATAACTTCCCCAAAAGTTTAATAGTTCTTTCTGTTCAGGTTAGGATGAAGATGAGTTTCACAGGTTTTTTTTTTTTTTGAATAAAAATCAGTTCCTGTGTAAAACTTTGGTCTTATTCCAATGAATCCTCTTATGTCTAGTAGATATGGCATGAGTGGCAAGACCTGACTTATCAGAATGGAGATGAATGTTTTTCTAGTTACGTGCTGGGCTGTTCAGGGGTACACTAAAAATAATCAGTAATGGGGGAAAAACAAGTAAAGTAAACAAAATGCAAAAAGTTAGTTATGGAACAATAAATGTTAAATTTGAATCACCGCTATTTTAAAAACAAGGGGTACAATTTATAGAAATGGGTTTAAAAGGGGTACACATGTGGAAATAGGTTGGGGACCACTTTTCTAGACATATATGAACAAATGAGTCTGTTTGTTCATAATAAAAGGCTGAAGGAGCAAGTAATTCTGGAAAGTCCTGGATAAGTGAGAAGAGGATCTGTCCTTTGGAGGGTGTAAGAGTGAATTTAGTTTGCAATAATGATGGAAGAAGACTTCAAGATTAATTTTAGGTTTAATAACCTAAAATTATTATTTTCACGATAATACTGGAGTTGCAGCCTTAAGAGATCCAAGTGGCTTTTCTTTCTGAGATCAATATTTTCATTGGAAAAGTTATCATCTTTAAGACCTCCATGGAATCACCCATCATGACTTCATGGAGGTCTTATTCATCCTGGGAGGTCCTCTATCATACATACAGCTCATCACCATTTGTGTGTATATGGCCTGATCAAGACCATATACACACAAAATGGAACCATAATATCCTTACTTCTACAAGTTAGTGTCCTCCATATCTTTGCCACAACTCATGCTATCCAATTTTAGTAATGGGTCCTAAATTTTACAACCCTATCTACCATCACCCCAAAGCTCTTATTTCTTTCACTCCATTTAATATATCCCACTCCACCAAATGCATACTCTACATCCCATCTTTGTTTTCCAAACCTTACACTTTGCAATAATGAAATGGCAATCCTAGACTTTCATGCCCCTTCAACTCAGTTGCAGCGTAGGTTGCCTGTATCTGAGAGATACATTCATTACTAGTATGTGCTAAAATGTGACAACTTAAAAAAAAAAAAAAAAAAAATCACTGTAAATATAATACATGATGTAAATATAATACATGTCAATATAATACTGAAAATTTATTTATTTTCAGTAACAATCTAGAAATTATTGAACAAAGAAAAAAACAACTCCTAAACCAATAATATACTGACATCGGACTTCGCAGTATCTCTCAGATACAATTTACTATCAAATATCACTTTCTCCTTGGTGCAGGACACCAGAGTGTACAGAGGATTTGAAATTGGAAGTGATCACTATTTAGTCTTGAGCAGGATAAAATTGAATTTCATATTGAAAAGAATAACATGTAAGAAAGTTTTAAAGCGAATAAAAGTTTAGCAGCTCTCAGATGTGAACTGTAGACTAAAATACAGAAAGATTATTGAAAAGAAAATGAAAGAGTTTGAGAACAGGAAACAAACCATGGAGATGCAGTGGCAAACTCTGAAGAAAACATTGATTGATTCTGCAAGAGAGGCATGTGGTGAGGTTGTGTGCAAGGATAAAAAAATCAAAACTCCCTGGTGGACACAGGAAGTTAAAGAGGCAGTGAAGGAAAAGAAGGAAGCATATCAAAAGTTCCTGGCAAATAAGTCAGCTTTTACTCTTACAGAATACGGAGACAAATGTAAGAAAGCTAAACAGTGTGTAAAACTAGCTAAACAAAAGTCATGGGAGGACTTTGGCAAGAATATAGAAAATAAATATCAAGAAGGTGGCAAAATATTCTGAGGTTGTTGAAGAAGCTTAGGAATGGGGGAAAGAGTGCTGTAAAAGGAGTTAGAGATGATAAAGGTGACATGAAAACAGGAGAAAAAGATATCCTTGAAGTATGGAGTAATTACTTTGAAAAACTGCTAAATGAAACAAGCAGTGATAAAAAACACTGACCAGGCATGCAGTCAGGAATACATATCCATACTTGAAGTAGAAAAAGCCAAAGGCTTGAAATGTGGAAAGGCAGCAGGAGTAGATGATATTCGACCAGAAATGTTGAAGTATGGTGGTATAAAAGTCTTACACTGGCTGCACTGCATAGTTCAGAAAGCCTGGACAGAGGGACGAATTCCCGACGATTGGAGTAGAGCTCTCATAGTACCCATATATAAAAAGGGAAATAAAACTGAATGTGAGAATTACAGAGGTATTTCCCTACTGAGTGTTCCTGGCAAGATCTATGCAAGTATACTTGAGAAACGGTTGAGAAGAATTGTGGAAGAAAAGCTTGGTGAAGAACAAGCTGGATTCAGGCCAAATAGAGGCTGTCAGGATCAGATCTTCACTTTACAACAAATAGTGGAGAAAGCATGGGAATATAACAAAGATCTGTATTTAAGTTTTGTCGATTTGGAAAAGGCATATGACAAGGTGCCAAGAGAGAAGCTATTCAATACGCTGCAGTTATATGGTGTCAATGGGGCATTATATCAAGCAATACTTAGTCTTTATTTGAGTTGTAAGTCAGCAGTTAGAATTGAAGTACAGGAAGATGGTTTAATGTTAAATCTGGTGTGAGACAAGGATGTACATTATCCCCTCTGTTATTCATTATCTATATGGATCACATTAGGAAGGAAAGTAGTATTAAACCTGATATCAAAATTGGAGATGTTAACGTCAGCTCTTTGCTTTATGCAAATGATGTTATACTTCTAAATAAATCCGCTACAAGTCTGCAAGATTCTCTGACTAAATTCAATTGCTGTTGTAATAAATATGGTATGAAGGTCAGCAATAAAAAGACAAAGACAATGAAAATAGGCAGAATCATTGAAAATGTCGACTGTGTTGTCAATGGAGAACCTATGGAACAAGTAAAACATTTCAGCTACTTAGGCATGATTTTTACTGAAGATGGTAAATTAAATATAGAAATAGACAACAGAATCAGCAAAGCTGGTATGGTGGGAAGTCAATTGAATAAATTCATATGGAATAAGAGAGAAATTAGTCGGAAAACTAAATTAGCTGTATACAAGACAGTGTTCAAACCAGTTTTAACTTATGGATCTGAGAGCTGGGTCAGAAGTAAAACATTTGACCAAAGACTAGAGACCACAGATATGAGAGTCCTGAGAAAGATTAGAGGCATGAACAGATGGCATCAATGTCAATATCATATTAAAAATGAGGATATTAGGAAAGAACTTGACATTGTGAGCATCCAGGAATGTGTTAGCAGAGCTAATCTCAGGTGGTATGGTCACTTAAATAGAATGGGAGAGGAAAGATTAGCAAAACAAGTGTTCTCTGCCAGGTTGGCAGGAAAACGACCCAGAAGAAGACCAAGATATAGGTTGATTGATATGGTACAAAGTGCCTTAGACGATAGAAATATAAGATCTGATAATGTTGGAGTCTTGACAAGTAACAGACTGATTTGGAGGAAAATTGTAGATAGGAAGTTAGTAATGATGTAATTTTTTCATGTAGTACTGTCATATCCTGTACACCCCTTGAGGGTACATGGCAGGAATTTGATGATGATATCACTTTCGACTATCATTTTCATCATCGAACTTGAGTAACAAAATCGCTGAATCTCTTCAATATCTGATGGATTATCCAATCGATATATTTTTCCAGTGATTTTCAACAACAAATTAAAAAAATAAACTAAACCAATACTATACTGACATCAGAGGGCGCGGTATCTCTCAGACACAATTTACTATGAAATATCACACACCTTTACATAACACGTGTTAAACCAAAACTGACCGCATAAACAGTGTGGAATATTACTCGTAATATATGCATGCGCAGCTATTAATGACCTCCAAGCTATATACTGATATGTGTAAGAATATTTATATTAAACAATTTGTTTGTATCTATGAGATCAGCTGCGAGCTCCTCAGGATGAAACTTTTCCCAATATCATTGACATACAGGTTAAACAGCAGTGGCCCTAAAACAGACCCTTGAGACACACTACTTTCCTCTTCTGGAATATTGCTCTCCTTATAACTTGATGATGCCCATTACATAGCCAATCTCCAATCCAATGCACTAATCTATTGTTGTAAAATTTTGTCTGAAATTCCTGCTTAATGATGCTATTCATCCATCCAACTTCTATCCCAATTATCCTCCTGACTCAGGATAAACATTCTAATACTGCTTTCTTCAAATATTCCCTTGACCACCAACATTTCTCTACTCTAAATTCGTATCAGTACTCTACTCTATCAGTAGAGCCATGAGGTGTCGTGGCTCTACTGATAGCTGACACCTCAGCTTGTGATAGCTTACCTGCTTTGTAATTCCATATACCTTCTTAAAAGAAAATTCTGCATGTCTAGCAATCTCCCAGGTTAAGACTACATGATCGCTTTTACTATGTAGAGGTAGTGTAATCAGATTGATTACTGTTAAGTTTTCTGATGATGCTATGACCAAATCCAGCATCCTAAAACCTCATGTCCCCTGCATTACATGCTGCCTCAGGTAATTTATCTTTCAACAGCTGTATAAATTCCATTTCTTTCTCTCCTTGTGGCCACTTGTCTTTCCAATCTATCTCCCCCTAGTTGAATTCCCCAAAAATAACAATTCGACCTGCATTTATCATGCTAATTTGCCAATACATATCTACATTTTCTCTTATACTCCCTGGATTAAAGCAGTAACCAATTATACATTTCATCCTAATAGCCTCTATCTCACACCAGATAGTCTCAAACGAATTGCACCTCTGTAACGTCCTCCATGGTGAATGTTGTAGATTCATCATGCTGTGGAAAGAAGTAATTTTTGCTAATAATACTGAGTATTTATTGTTTTATAAGTGTACAAGATAGACTAAGTTATTTAGACATAAGTAAAACATATTTCCTTAAATTACATATTGTTGCTATAGCACCTACGTGTATTAGAACAATGCCGACAGAGCAGTCTTTGTTGAGCAAGCTATGATTTTGTGCAGTGTAAAATTTGTGAGATGCACTTGTCATAAAAGTTGAAATATTTGTGGAAGGAGAGTAAAACTGGTGAGAGAATGTGTAATAAATGCTTGGAAACTGAATACAGAGAGAACAAATTACACGATTAATAGTGCAGAGAGCATTGATACAAGACTGGAAAATGTAAATATCGGTGATAATACTGAAAGGGCAGTGAAGGGAGTTCAGGAAAACATAGAAGACTTGGATAAAGAAATTGCACACCTGCATAAGAGAGATCAGTCGAATTGAAAACAGAAAAAAAAAACAAGAACTGAATAGAATCCAAAACCAAATAGAAAATTATAAGAATAATTAAGAGAATGAGCTTCCCAAATAATTATTTATGGCAATTCTTTGATAAGGGCAGCTCTTCATGAATTCACTACAAAACCTTGTTTCCATGGGAAAAATTACTAACATTAGTAATGCTGTCAGAATGTAAAAAGGGAAGGTGAAAGAATTAATTGTTTTAGCTGGAACCAATGACCTGAGAGGTGAGAAATGTTGTATGAGGGAGGATGTCAAACAGTTGTTGGAAGCAGCAAAAAAGAATTGCAACTGAAATGAAGTTTGTGAGTCTGCTGCCATGCTATAATAGAGGTGAACTGAGAAGGACAGCGATGATAGCTAATGAATCAATACACAGGTTGTGCAGAAGGAATGATGTCGACTTTGTAAACCTATGAATTTAGCTTGAAGACCTATGACTCGAGTTTGATGGACAGAAAGATTTGTACGATGCTGATGAACTACACTTAACTAGATTCCAAGTTAGGTGCCTGGAGAGAGCTTTGTTTACTGAGCATGTGGAAGCACAAAGTCAGGAAAACTAAAGCAATTAGGGCAGATGCTCACGAATGTGTGAAGGCATCCATTAAGCAAACAAGTATGTGTGAATAAACAAAAAAATGCAGAATCTGGTCTCTTAGGTAACAATATCAAATGGAGTAGCCAATTCAGAATGTAAAGGTGGTTGGGAGACTTAGAAGTATCGAGAATAAGAGAAGAGTTTTTGGCATTGGTTAGTGCAACCCTGCCAAAAGTTACAGGCATTAGTTAGACTTAGCTAACAGCAGATGAAATTGTTACAGGGATAGAATATGATGGATTCAGTATTTTCAGGGAGAACAGAGTACACAATAAGGGGTATGTTGAGCATCTCTGATGATAGTAGATGAATTTCAGCCTAAAAAATTAGGAGTCAGTCAGGCAGATGGCAATTCCTTTGAGTCAAGCTGGTGTAAGAACTGAGCCAGTAGGAAAAAATATAAAATTGACTGCTTTATAGACCAGGGATGGTGTAGAAGATATGCTTCAGCAGATTAGTACAATGAGTGCAAGTTGAGTAATTATTATGGGTAACTTTAGAGACATAGATTGCAAGGTGGAAAGATCACATGCAGGAAGGAAATGGAATTTATACATTTACTGAAAGATAATTACTTGAAGTGGAATGTGATGGAGGGGGGCACTGGATATAAGAGTGTTGGATCTTGTTACAGGATCAGGGGTCATAACTAAGGTGGCTACATTCCTCTGACTGGGGAAACTGATCATAGAGACTTGGAATTAAAATTACAAGAAATTATAAGGAACTTGATACACACCAGGCAGAGACAAGGTTGAGCATTTATCTTTAGATGAAGGAAAATGGGTTGATAAACGCTCAACCTTGTCTCTACCTGGTGTGTATCAAGAGCATCAGTCATCAATTCAACACAACAAACTTGAGAAATCGGGATTAGCTCAGCATGGATTAGAAACAAGCCACAACATCCTTTGGTCCAAGACTCTCTTCCTACACAGATGTCGCTACAAATTGGAACGTTTATTTAAAGAAAGTGTGGAGGCCTTACTTCAACGTCCTAACTTGAATCGTAATGACTGTATATCTATATCAAAAATTTAGAGAAGTTTAATCAGGATAATACATTTTTTTTTTTTTTTTTTGTAAATTTCCTATATTAGTCCAATGTTATTTAAGAATATTATATGACTTTGACGAGCAGAGACAAGCAAGTTATTGTATTGAGCCATGATAAGACCCCATCTCGACTACTGTGCCCAGATCTGGTCACCTAGGTTTCTTCTTGATGGGGAGGAGGAGGTTGAGAGGATCCAGAGGCGAATGACCAAGATGATAGCAGGTCTATGGAATGAACTGTATGAAAACAGATTGAAGATTTGTGGGTTGCAGAAATTGGTTGATAGGCAGAAAAGGGGTGATATGATTGAGACATTCAAATTGCTGAGGGGTTTCTATAGGATTAATTCAGAGGATATTTTTGAGAACAGGACTAGTGGTGGGAGGACTAGGGGACATCCATGGAAGCTGGGCAAGAATGTGATTACTAAGGGTGTTAGGGCTGGGTTTTTTTATTTTTGGAGTGGTGAATGAGTGGAATAAGCTGCCAGAGTCTGTTGTGGGTGCTATGACGGTGAATGAGTTCAAGGCAAAGTATGATAGATACTGTGTGAATGTCGAATAGTTGTGATGGACATGATGTTTAGGGCCTCCCTCGATGAGTCTAAGGATTCCTTGGAGTCATCCATAATAATAATAATAATTACCCGAGATACCATGGAGTCAAAGACCCATCTAGGAGGTCCTTTTATCATACACACAGCTCATCATACCGTGCTATAAACAACTCAAATTCTCTGCAGACACGACACCACACTCTCAGGCAAGGCATTCCAATCATTGACAACTCTGCATGAAAAAAAGTTGCTTCTCACTCCCCTACTCACATCCTCTTTATACAGTTTCCAGGGATGACCTCTGGTTCTCTCCTGATCTCCCACTATTTTTTGTAGAACCTCTCCAGCATTGATCCTATAACAACCCCTTACTAACTTGTAGGTCTCTATCATATCTCCTCTCTTTCTCCTGTCCACCAGACTCTGCAAGTTGCATCTTCAAAATCTTTCTGCATACTCGATATTCCAGAGGTTAGAATCTACCTTAGTCAGTCACCTCTCGATGCTTTCCAACATCTCTTTGTCCTTCTGAAAACCAGGTGACCAAATCTGGGCACAATATTCCATGTGTGGTCTAATCAAAGCCTTATACAATGGAACAAGAATCTCCCTACTTCTACAAGTCAGTGTCCTCTGCAACATTCCCAGAAGCCTTTGTGTTGTCTTCACAATTTTGGCTATGTGTCCCCTAAATTTCAGATCCTTATCCACTATCACCTACAGATCTCATATTTCCTCCACCTCCAACAATATATCCTCATTGTTAACTTCCAACAGTAAGTTATTGTCAACTAAGTAACTTACTGTTATTGAGTTGACCTTGATTGCAAAACGTGTGACACTTAAAAACTGAATCTTGTGGGACTCCCTCTCATAGGCATACAGTCAGGAGAGAGCAGCTCCCACTCTCCTCAATGACCAAAATCGTGCCTTTCAGTATTCGAAATTTCCAAGTAGTGCTGTATGTTTTTTTTTTTTTTTTCCCTATATCAAATAAAACAAACAAGATGTTCATGTTTTCTTTAGGAAGGCATTTCTAATGGATGCATCCATCCAGACTAGATGACAGCAGTAGAATGAGTTTTGCAGAAGCCAGATTGTATTACAGCAAAAAGTTGTTTCTCTCCAGAAACCATAAAACACAAGAGTTAACCATTTTCCCCAAAACTTGCACAACCAGCTGGTCAGAGCAATTGGATATTAATTATATGGGGATTTCAGGTCCTTCTCTGGCATAAGAAAAACAATAACTGCCTTATGCCAAATATTGGGAAAATTCTGTGGTAAAGATGCAACACTTGGTCAATGGATGATGGTGACAGATGTTTAACATCTCAATGGATATTATCTGGTCCAACAGCAGTTGGATGCACTTAAGGAAAGTAGTTTTCATTTCTTTCTTAGGAGGAACTCTAAGATGTTGCTCATATCTTAGCAAAAATCTCTGATGGTGTTATCAGTTTCTGATGGGTTGGCAATTGTGCAAACATTACATTCTAAGATGGAGAGCTTGTGGGTGATGCATGTGCCTTTCGTTCTCCAGATTTTTTCCCCACTTCTTGCTGTTGGTGTATCTTGTTATAGTAAATGTATATTGGATCCAGGATTCCTTCTAGCTCTGACAAGGGATGTTATCTTGATTGGCATATTTGAAAGCAATTAGGTTTGTTGTTTCTGGGGTATTTGAAAATACCCCAAGCTTTCTTCTGGGTTTCTTTGGCTGCTATGCAACTGTCATGGAAATCGATTAGATGTCTTAGGAATTGAAGTTCTGGAAGCTCCTACAATACATTATTATGACATGATTGTTATATTGTTACATGATTCAGTGCATCACTAATAGGAGATAAACTGACTGCCATGGAATTGAATTTTGATGAGGGAAAAGGTGAACCGGTCAGCTTGCTCAATTTTCCACTATGATATCCGTGATGTAGTACATGGCTGCTCATGCACAAGAGTGATCACTCTCAAATAGGTTGTCATCAATTTCCCACTTAAACAGTGAAAAAGGGAGGTGAACAGACAGTTAAGTCAATGACAGTGAAAATGTTCAGGTAGGCATATGGAAGAAGGTGTTACTTCCTGTGTTTAAGAGGAAGAGATTGTTGTCAAGTATGCGCTCAACTCTTCCTATGATGTTCGTGCAGGCACTACTGCAAAGAGTGTTGTGTCCATTTAAATCTCCCATTTATGTAAGGGTAACTGAAGTATAATATCATCAAGGTCATCTCAAGAACCATCTGTGGTAGGAGGAAGGTTACATGCAGCATACTTTTATTTTCTTAGAATGGAATAGTAACTGCTTCTATATCGGTGTTAAGTTGGATTTGCTGGAAGTGAGTATGGTTGTCCACAAGGATGGCAATTCCTCCATGGGCAGGTCCATTCCATTCTGTCCTTAGGAATGATGGTAACATTACAAATAGCTGGATCATCACATTGCTTTGGGTATAATTGCTGTAGGCAGAGGCATATTTCTTTATATTTGTATACAAGAGATTTGATGTCAATGTTCTTTTGAAATCCATAATTCCATTGTAGCAATATTTTTATTGTTTTCACTTTTTTTTTTGTTTTTTGAGAATTGTGGACAACTGACATCCATCACTTCTGCTGGGAAAAAATCCAAGATGTCAAATTCCACTCCGTCTATGGCACTTGGTACATTAATTATTTTTTATTTCTATTTTATATCCATGCTATCTGTTGATGGGCTATCTAATAAAGGATACAGATGCATTACTATGATCCTCTGTAGTGCACATTCCATTATCTAATAAGAGGAATTTTTAGTTTAATTTAAGAGTTTCTATAGGATTAATTCAGAGGATATTTTTGAGAACAGGACTGGTGGTGAGAGGACTAGGGGACATCCATGGAAGCTGGGCAAGAGTGTGGTTAGTAAGGATGTTAAGAGCTGGGTTTTTTTACTTTTAGAGTGGTGAATGAATGGAATAAGCTGCCAGTCTGTTGTGGGTGCTATGACAGTGAATGAGTTCAAGGCAAAGTATGATAAATACTGTGTGAATGTTGAATAGTTGTGATGGACACGATGTTTAGGGTCTCCCTCGATGAGTTTAAGGACTCCTTGGAGTCGCCCGTAATAATAATAATGTTGAAAATGCTCATTCAACTTCTGCATGTGCCTGCAAAATTGATAAGCAAATTCGAAGGACAATATTTGTATTTGGGAAACTTGTTACCAGATTTCGTTGAATGAAGAATGCCACAGCCAGAATTACATGACATGAAAAATCCAAAGATCATATTGAAGCCATATCAAATTTACTACAACATAAATAAATGATATACAAGAATAGATATAGTGTTGCAAAAAGAAAACAAGTGGTTGCATATGTACTGGACTGAAGTGCTAAAAAGAGTCGTTGCTGTTGTAGAATTTCTGGCTTTTTCATGGTGATTCTAATAAACATAATTGTCCTATGAATGCAATTTTCTTGGGTGCATTGATTTGTTATCCAAATTTGATCCTTTTCTTAGAGATCACATTTGAAACTATGGAAATCATATTAAAGGCAATGTTTCTTATGTATTATCAAATACATATGATGAATTCATAAACATATTAGGATCTGAAGTGTTAGATCAAATTATATCAGAAATAAAAAAATGCAAAATACTATGGAATCAGTATTGATTCATCTCCAGATATCAGTCATATTATGCTATGTTCTTAAAAATGGATAAGTTGTCATAAGATTTCTCAAATATGTCTCAATTGAAAAACAGAATGGAAAATACTTATTTGATACTCTCAAAAAAAAAAAAAGTACAGACATAAAAGACTGCAGATCACAATATGATAATACAAGCAACATGAGTGGGTTATATAATGGTGTTAAAGCGAGGATTCGAGAAGTTAATAATTTAGCTATATGGTTCCTCGTGCTGTGCACAGCTTGAATTTGATTGGAGTAGCTGCTGCAGAATGTTGAACTGAAGATTTGAACTATTTTGAAATTTTGCAGATAATTTATTCGTCCTTTGCAGCTTCACCACAGAGATGGCTAAAGTTAAAAGAATATATAAAGAAAAATACAAAGTACACAGCATGTCTGAAACTCGGTGGCCAGCTAGACGTGATACTACTAAAGCATTTTATTAGTAAAATACAACCACTAGGTGCTAAACACAAAGCAAAAGCTCTTGTTGATTAAAGAATTCGAATATTTTTAATGAACGAAATTTGGGCATTCATTGAACAAGTTTCCCAAAACATCTCTGTTATTTGGAAAAACATTCTTCAAAATATCAATATTATAAATACAGCTTTATAGCAGCTTGGCATTGAATTATGCACTGTTATAAACCTCTATGATGGTCTTTTATCTTATTTAAAAAGTAGTACTTGAAATAAATTTTTTGACCTTGCAACTTCTGCCAAAGAAATTGCAGCAAAATCAGAATTGAAAATTTTCAAAAGACAATGAAGCAAAAAATATTTCATGATGAAATAAATAGTGAAAATGACCAAACCACAAATCTGAATCCATCAGATAAATTTCAAATTCAAGTGTTTTATTCAATTATAGATAGATTAACAAAGGAGCACAATAAAAGACGAGCTGCCCATATTTCTCTTTATGACAGATTTGACTTTTTTTATTGACAAATCAATGCAAGAAAGCAAAATTGTTTCCAAAGCAAAGACTCCAGTCAACACATATATAACCAAGATTTAGAAGATTCTTTTGTGGATGAATTTTTATTATTTTAAAAATTATTTCCAAAGTGCAAAACAGTATCAGAATTATTGTCAGCACAACAATTACCAAGAATAGGTAATTCACTAGGATATGCTGCATTTAGGACCAGTACTGATTAATGCATAGGTTGATTATAATGCAAGAGATGTGAATGCAGAATAGTTTGCATGGTAGAGGAAAGAGGAGTGAAGTTGATGTTACAGCTCAACAGATTTGAATAAATCATCTGTGTGGACAGACGAAGTAGCACTCCCACTTCAACGTTGCAAAATGTAAGGTCTTTGAAATTTGAAAGATAATAGGATGTTGTGTATTTATTTTGTGGGTATAGTCTGAAAGATATGGAAGAGACAAGGGAGCTACTGAAGTGGGGGGGGGATTATGGTGGATAAGGGCCCAAAATTTGAAGTTTGTTGTCAAAATAAACAAGGATTGTGACAATGGAAGAAGCCAATGACCAGAACTTCGTTTCTGTGTCATTGGCTTCTTTCATTTTGTCATAATCAAGGCCTTAATTAAGTGGTGTTTGGAATTGTGTGCAGATTTGGTCACCTGATTTTCAAGGGAAGAGAATAGAGGAGACAGGAAGTACCATACAAGTAGTGTCTTTGTACTAGGTTGACTAGGCACTGATCTTCTCAAATTTCAAGGCAAGGTAATACACTCTGCAAGGATGCATAAGTGCCAGCCACTTTCTTACTACATTCTCCATGGTTCTAGATGGTTAAGTTAATAAATTCCTGATGGAAGGCAGCAGTAACTATCAGTACTTATTACAAAATGTAACTTTAGATGAGTGAAACAGTTTTAAAGAAAGTATATTTATATGCAAGCAAAGGAGAAACTATTGCATTATACAGGGTGGCCATAAAATAACTTTCCCTCTTTGGAGGCATCTGTAGCTAAAACCAATAAACGGAATGGGACCAAATTTTAAATTGAGACTTTTGAAGGCATGGGGAGATTATTTCTGCGAAAAAAAGATTTAGCACCAAAAGTCGCCGATAGGGGAAATTTTGGCACTGGCAGAGCCGAAAACAAGCGGATAATTACATTAAAGGGCAGATAAAATAGAATAATAACATTTCGACGGCATAAGCGACAGCCATGTCACTCTTCCAGCTGGATATGTGGCGCATTACAATGATAATAATAATAATTAAACTAAAACAACAACTTGCGAGAGACACAGAAATTAATGTAGTGATTGAACTCATAGCTCTCACTATCACAGCTGACACAGGACCTGTACGCAGGTTATGAAGCCTTCTAAATTCCCGAAGCGCCAATACGGCAGTGCACTATTTAAGGTAAAACAACTTAACAAGTAAAGCATGCTGAGGCAAGGTAGGACGCATACTGAGCACAATTCGTTAGTCATTTGAAAAACTGCCTGAACGTTCCCAATCCCTTTTAAGTGGAATTGGTGGTGCTGCTGTCACATATGCACAGTAAAATTGGCATAATCCTTTTTACCTGCGTTTACTGCATATATGCGACTGCTTTCAGCTCAGCCAGTGCCAAAATCCCCCTATCAGTGACTTTTGATACTAAATCTTTTTTTTCGCAGAATTCATCTCCCCCATGCCTTCGAAAGTCTCAATATAAAATGTGGTCTCATTCCATGTATTAGTTTTAGTTACAGATACCTCCAAAGGGAAAAAGTTAATTTATGGCTATTCTGTATTTCCCAAGATAATGCAGTCATGGAAAAAAAATTATAAGAAAAAAGGCATTGAAACTGACAAAACTAGAGTTTTGATAAAAAGGGTCATGTCTGGCAGGAGAGGTACAAGGACAAGAAAATTGGACATACTGAAAGTGAGTTAATGATAGCATTGACTTAATAGGTGTATCTGAAGCAAAATGGGAAGGAAATGGAGATGTCTGGAGTTATAAATATTGCGTTATATATTCTGGAGAAGAAGAGGAAAGATATGGAACAACTGTAATCCTTAACAAGACACAGCACAACAGAATTTGCTAGCCTAGTTGTCAAGTAGTTAATATATCCACTCTTCAACCAACAAGTTGCAAGTTCAAATCCCATAGTGGACATGGATCTATTGTGATTTGATGAATGATTGGGTTTGTGACTGTGGTATGATGACGTATGTATAACAAAGGGACCTCCCCATGATGAATTTGACTCCATGAGATCTTGGGATGATGATAATAATAAAATGACAAGAGATATTTAACAGATTAAGACAGAAAAGAAGGTTCATACAGTGGAGGGTGGCAGGGATAGAACAAGAGGCCATTTCTAGAAGTTTTATGAAGTGTGTGTGCAAGGAGTGAAGGGCAGGTTTTTTTTTTTTATATATATATATATTTTTTAAGAGAGAGTGGTGGGCAAGTGGAAAACACTGCATCAGGGCACGGTAAGTGTAGACATAGTAAATAGTGAGTTTCTAAGGCACAGTTTAATGAGCATTATTTGATAACACGAACCACAGTATGACAAGTGGACTTTAGTCCTGGGGAGAATGATATTGAAAAAAAAAAAAAAAAAGAAAACTGATATGAAAACCACAAATAATAATTGATATGAATATCAAAATAATATCAAATAAATAATTTATATGAAAAACACACATATTTTGCTTTTCTTTTTCTTCATCTCTTGCTTTAAGTAGTTGCAGCCAGTCTTTATCACATCCATAACCACTTAAGGCTTTTGTCAGACGTTGTATAAAACTTCCAACATCTGCTTGAATAGCAAGAGCAGGTTTCCAGAAAATTCCTGAATTCTACAGAATAAATAAAAGCAAAATAAAATTATATACAACAACTAAAACAATATCTGGTATATGCATATGTTTTATATCTGCTGACTGGTCTGTATAAAGGATTACTTACTACTTGATAACATATCATTGACCAGTTTAGTGAATGAGATGGATATTAAGTTGATTACTGTTCCAGCTACTGTATATACGAATCAATTCAGTGAGCTGTGATGACACTGTAATATGATATCACCCTGGTATTAAATTCACTATTAATTAAAACTCTTCCTGAAATTAACAGGTATCATTAACTGATTAGAGCTTTGATAAAAACTGCACTCATCCAAAATCTGCAATCCAAAAACTATCACCATCAGGTTATCCTGAAAAAATTAGTCATCATTCTCATAATTGTAGCTGTTTTCATGATGAAACATTCTCCTCTGATGACTTTCCGAAGACTAGCCATATTTGGTATTCTTTTTTGTACGGGTCAATTCTGCAATTCTAAAGCGAGTGATTAATTTTCATCCTCCTGACAGGATGATACCAACTAAGAATCCTCTTTCTCATTTTTTCCGAAATCAAAAAGAGGATTCTTAGTTGACCAAAATCATCATTTATCTTCTAGATACTTTAAATAGCATTAAACATACACAACAAGTGAAAAAGACTTTCATTAATACATTTTATTTATTCAATTTTTCTTTTTAAATGTTTGCACCTGCATAAACTGCTGGCAGGAAATGGCTTTTCCATACATATGCTACTTCCATGTGGGGTGGTTTGCATTTTCACAAATCTTATATGGCATTTTGGTTGCAATTTTCTCAGTAAAATTTGATATGTAAAATTAGCATTTGTGAAATGTCTTAATGATATCAAGATTCTCAAATGCAATTGAAACTGATTTTCAAATCTCTCTCACACACACAATCATTTGCTTTACATAAATTGTGTGCTTTTTATAAACAGCAGTTGCACGTATTTTCTGCAACTGAAAATTTAAAGAGGATGTCAGGACAAATGTGTTTAGTTAGATACTCTGTTTAGTGCTATAATAAATCTATTCTGCTTGCATGCATGCAGCATATCATCTGTGGGAAGGGAGTTTCTTTCATTATGAAGTGTTCATTCCAGTTGTCTAATTACACTAACTGTTATTAAATTTAGTACAAAGACTATAAAATTCCTCTGTATTATTTAGTGATACAATAAAACTACTGTTTTTCTTGCTTCTGCAGTAATTTCTGTTGGGGATAATGTTTTCCATGCTATAGAAACATTTTTATTCTGCTGTTCAAGAAAGAATGCACATAATGGGCAAAAATTCATCAATTCCTGGCGGTGGTGGTGGGGAATATGTAATGAACTTAGGATTTGTGAAAGGGTGTATAATTCTGATGATGATCGGATATTATTTGTGCATGCATTACTATGTAAAAAGTGCATACTGATATTATTGAATAAAAGAAATTTCTTAGAAAACAAAACAAAATATAAATAAAATATAGAAATACAAATAACAAGCACAATAAATTGTCCATTATGCTCCACCAACCCACATGTATTCCTGCAAACACCTGCACATGAATCACCTGATCAACTTTTGGTTCATTGGATTAGCCTCTCCCTATATTTATTTAATAAGATACCAAATGTATACAGCTGCTCTTTGCTATTTATATTTCACAAATAAATCTCTTCTCAATCTTTTTTTTAATTATACTATCAAAAAAAAAAATGAAAAAAAAATCAGCTAACGCCTTTTATTCCCTTATAGGGAGTAGGCAGGGCCTTTATACCCTATCTAGCTTTTTGGAGACTGAGTGAGCAGTTCAATCTCCACCGGTAGCCAATCAGAGATAGCTGGCCCATGTCTATCACTAATTATAGCAGCCACCGATAAAGAGGCTGACAAACAAGTGCTGCCATGTCTTGGTACCAAACCCTAACAAGATATGTCACTGTCTGAAATAATGTGGGTACTACGGTCGATTTTCTTGAGTTTACGGGATGAAAAACCTGAGTTTCTGGGAGGAAAAACCCGCTTGCCTGTGCCAGAGATCGACTAACTTGGGAAACGGTCAAAGAAAGGCTTAGAAAAAGTTCCTCCAGTCAGTGACTAGACTTGAACTTAAGTCAAACTTCGTCCAAGCACAGAGGATGCAAGCGCCACTTCCAATGAGCTACACAGGCCTATTATACAATCATAAATGCAAATATGCATGTTCCACGTCTAGGGTTTATAGAATTGCACATTATTTACTTCACCCAGCAACATATAATAATACAAATTTAATTACTAACAACTCCTCTGCCAGTAATGTAAGTATTCCTATTCACTTGTTCTTTCTTTCCCTCATATTCCACATTCTCACATGGTTCATTAATGATGATTCACATAATTACACCTTTTACTGATACAAATATAGTAAACAAATATAGCATTCTCCTTAATTATCGTTTGTCCTTATCTTTAATTATGACCCTCATATTATACAAATGACAGAGGATGGTGAAGCCATCCACATAGAGGACATTACTTATTATTGGAAATTATTATTATTATTATTATTACTGGCATTAGTGAAACATGACTCACAGAAGACGATATGGTTAGTGGGTTCAGGATGAACAGAGAGAATAAAATGGGAAGAGGAGTGTTATTGATGATAGCTGATGAACTGCAGCCAAAGAGAATAAAAGTTGTATTGCAGGATAGCGAAAAGAGCTCATCTGAGGCTATTTGGTGTGGGATTGAGACTAATGGAACAAAATGTACAGTTGGGTGCTGCTATAGACCAGGTGATGGAATAGATGGTGGAGATAGTATGCATAGACAAATTGATGAAATGAGTGGAAGGAGGGTAATTATGAGGGATTTCAACTATGGTAACATCGATTGGAAGGAGGAGAGGACACATGTGAGGAAGGAACTGGATTTTATGCAGTTGTTAAGGGATAACTATCTGAGACAGCATGTAATGGAAAATACTAGGGGTTCGAGAGTGCTTGACCTAGTAATGGCATCTGAGAATTTGACTAATGAATATGACCATGTTGCCACCTATTGGTGAGAGTGATCATAGGGTCTTGACCTGGAGGGTGGCTAAATGTACGAAATTTTCGATTAAGGGAGGGGTACATGTGGAATTACATGCTGGCAAGTATGACAAGCTTAGGAGATTGCTTGGTTCAGTGCCATGGCATGTAAAACTGCAAGGGCTGGATGTTGATAGGGCATGGGAAGTGGCCAAGGAGCATTTGCAGGAGGTTATGGCTGACTATATACCTACAGTTCAAATAGTAAATCAAGTAGGGGTTAAATGGATGAATAACACCATTAAACTTAAGTTGCAAAAAAAAAGAAAAAACTGTGGAGGGAATGTAAGGAGAATGGTGAAGTGCAGGCACATAAACGATATAAAGTACAGGCCAGAAGTAACGAGTGTGGTAAGAAAAGCAAAAGCGGATTATGAAAGGAAATTAGCCATGCAAGCTAAAGAGAATCCCAAACAGTTCTTTCAATATGTTGCAAGTAAAAGAAAAACTGTACACGGCAGAATGATTTTAAGGAATGCTGATGGTAGAGAGGTCACCTAATAAGTCAATATAGTGGAATTACTGAGTGAGCTCTTTGCAAGAGTATATCATCCAGGTGGCGACATTGAAGGAATGAAGGAACCATTAGTTTATAGGGGAATTGTGTTGAATGAAGTGGAGGCGAATTGTCTATTACAGAACCTTAATGTGAATACACGTGTGGGATTGGATGGTATACTGGTACGGGTCTCGTGTGAAGCGGCTAAAGAATTATCAGTGTCCTTGACCATGTTGTTTAATCTGAGTCTTATCTGTTTAATCTGTTTTAATCTGAGATCAGAATATCAGGAGTCGTTGTCAAGGTCTTAGAGAAAGTAGTCAAGGGAATAATACAGGAATGGATTGATGAAAATGAGATACTGTATGGAGGACAGTATGGGTTTGTGAAGGGTAGATCATGCCTCAGTAACTTGCTCAGGTTTTATAAAACAGTGACAGCTGAACTGGATAACAGTAATGGGTTTACAGTGATACTGCTAGACCTGGATAAAGCCTCTGATAGGATACCAAATGGAATTCTAATCCATAAACTGAAACATACGGAAATGGATATAAGGTTGGTGATATGGATACGAGGGTCGTTGATGGAGAGATATCAGGGAGTAGTTGACGCCGGAGTAGAGTCCAAAATATTGTCTGTGACTAGCGATGTGCCGCAGGGTTCTGTTCTTGGACCATTGCTGTTTAATTTATTCATTAACGATATAGGAAAGGATCTGAGAGGAACGGTTCATTTGTTCACTGATGATGCAAAGTTGGATAGGACAATACTGAATGCAGATAATGTCAAAATTTTGCAGGATGATTTGGATAGATTGGAGGTCTGAGGTAAGGAGAATGGATGTCAATTTAACGTGACAAAATGTAAGGTTATGCATTTTGGGATGAAAAGATTAGCAGCAGTATATCACATTGGTGGAACTGTACTCCAGGAGATTGATGAGGTCTGGGACTTGGGAGTGTTGGTGGATAGGGAGTTGAAGTTTAGGGGGGGGGGGCACATTGCAAAAGTGGCTAAATCAGCTCATCAAATCACTTTGATGCTGAAGAATACTTTGACGAGCAGAGATAAGCAAGTTATTGTTCTTCTGTATCGGGCCTTCATAAGACCCCATTTCGACTACTGTGCCCAGATTTGGTCGCCTAGGTTTTTTCTTGATGTGGAGAAGGTTGAGAGGATCCAGAGGTGAGTGACCAAGATGATAACAGGTCTATGGAATGAACCTTATGAAAACAGGTGGGAGATTTGTGGGTTGCAGAAATTGGTTGATAGGCAGAAAAGGGGAGATATAAGACATTCAAATTGCTGAAGGGTTTCTATAGGATTAATTCAGAGGATATTTTTTGTGAACAGGACTGGTGGTGGAAGGACTAGGGGACATCCATTGAAGCTGGGCAAGAATGTGGTTAATAAGGGTGTTAGAGCTGGGTTCTTTACTTTTAGAGTTATGAATGAGTGGAATAGGCTGCCAGAGTCTGTTGTGGGTGCTATGACGGTGAATGAGTTCAAGGCAAAGTATGATAGATACTGTGTGAATGTCGAATAGTTGTGATGGACATGATGTTTAGGTCCTCCCTCGATGAGTCTAAGGACTCCTTGGAGTCGTCTGTAATAATAATAATTACCCGAGACCCCATGGAGTCAAAGACTCATCTAGGAGGTCCTTTTATCATACAAACAGCTCATCATACCATGCTTTAAACACACTCAAATTCTCTGGAGACACCACTCTCTCAGGCAAGGCATTCCAATCATTGACAACTCTGCATGAAAAAAAGCTGCTTCTCACTCCCCTACTCACACCCTCTTTATACAGTTTCCAGAGATGACCTCTGGTTCTCTCCTAATCTCCCACTATTTTCTGTAGAACCTATCCAGCATCGACCTATAACAACCCCTTAATAACTAGGTCTCTATCATATCTCCCCTATTCCTCCTGTCTTCCAGACTCTATGAAAGTTGCATCTTCTCAATCTTTCTGCATACTCGACATTCCAGAGGTTAGAATCTACCTTAGTCAGTCGCCTCTGGACGCTTTCCAACATCTCTTCTTCCTTCTGAAAACCCGGTGACCAAATCTGGGCACAATGGTCCATGTGTGGCCTAATGAAAGCCATATACAATGGAACAAGAATCTCCCTACTTCTACAAGTCAGTGTCCTCTGCAAAATTCCCAGAAGCCTTTGTGTTGTCTTCACAATTTTGGCTATGTGTCCCCTAAATTTCAGATCCTTATCCACTATCACCTACAGATCTCTTATTTCCTCCACCTCCAACAATATATCCTCATTAACTTCCAACAGTAAGTTATTGTCAGCTCAGTAACTTACTGTTATTGAGTTGACCCTGAATGCAAAATGCGTGACACTTAAAAACTGAATCTTGTGGGACTCCCTTTCAGAGGCATACAGTCAGGAGAGAGCAGCTCCCACTCTCCTCAATGACCAAAATCGTGCCTTTCAGTATTCGAAATTTCCAAGTATAGCTGTATGTTTGTTTTTTTTCCCTATATCAAATAAAACAAAGAAGATGTTCATGTTTTCTTTAGGAAGGCATTTCTAATGGATGCATCCATCCAGACTAGATGACAGCAGTAGAATGAGTTTTGCAGAAGCCAGATTGTATTACAGCAAAAAGTTGTTTCTCTCCAGAAACCATAAAACACAAGAGTTAACCATTTTCCCCAAAACTTGCACAACCAGCTGGTCAGAGCAATTGGATATTAAATGGGGATTTCAGGTCCTTCTCTGGCATAAGAAAAACAATAACTGCCTTATGCCAAATATTGGGAAAATTCCGTGGTAAAGATGCAACAATTGGTCCATGGATGATTGTGACAGATGTTTTACCATCTCAATGGATATTATCTGGTCCAACAGCAGTTGGATGCACTTAAGGAAAGTAGTTTTCATTTCTTTCTTAGGAGGAACTCTTAAGATGTTGCTCATATTTTAGCAAAAATCTCTGATGGTGTTAGTAATTTCTGATGGGTTGGCAATTGTGCAACCATTACATTCTAAGATGGAGAGCTTGTGGGTGATGTATGTGCCTTTCGTTCTCCAGATTTTTTTCCCAATTCTTGCTGTTGCTGTATCTTGTTTTAGTAAATGTATACTGGATCCAGGATTCCTTCTAACTCTGACAAGGGATGTTATCTTGATTGGCATATTTGAAAGCAATTAGGTTTGTTGTTTCTGGGGTATCAGGAAATACCTCAAGCTTTCTTCTGGGTTTCTTTGGCTACTATGCAACTGTCATGGAAACCGACTAGATGTCTTAGGAATTGAAGTTCTGGAAGCTCCTACCAGTGCGCACTCAAGATTTAATCTTGGAGGGGACCGAGTTAAGTATACGATTTGAGAATACACACTCCGCATTGGATACGAGCTATGACTGAGCATCTGCAGTGATCGCCAATACATGACACCCATGATCTCCTTTGGCCTGGCTCGCTCAAACAAAGTAGCGTTTGGTCCGACGGAGCAATACTTCGTTCGCCTCATGTTCAGCAGTGGCCATGATTCCCGAGAGCTATATGGTTTTCCGGCTTATGTGACGGCTAATTCATAAGTAGTATAGAAATAGAAGACACGACGCAATATAAATTTTAAAAAAATCAGTTTAATTAAAAAGATTTTTGGAGAATTTTCCAGTGTTTTTTCCTTTTTCTTTTTTTTTTGGGGGGGGGGGCTTGGCCTCCTCGCTGGGTGGGCCACTGGCTCCTACAATACATTATTATATGATTCAGTGCATCACTAATAGGAGATAAACTGACTGCCACGGAATCGAATTCGTTTAAGAGGAAGAGATTGTTGTCAAGTATATGCTCAACTCTTCCTATGACCGTGCAGTCACTACCACAAAGAGTGTTGTGTCCATTTAAATCTTTCATTTATGTAAGGGTAACTGAAGTATAATATCATCAAGGTCATCTCAAGAAATATCTGTGGTAGGAGGAAGGTGACATGCAGCATACTATTATTTTCTTAGAGTGGAATAGTAACTGCTTCATCAGTGTTAAGTTGGATTTTCTGGAAGTGGGTATGGTTGCCCACAAGGATGGCAATTCCTCCATGGGCAGGTCCATTCCATTCTGTCCTTATGAATGGTGGTAACATTACAGAGAGCTGGATCATTACTTTGCTTTGGGTATAATTCCTGTAGGCAGAGGTATATTGGTTTATATTTCTTTATATTTGTATACAAGAGATTTGATGTCAATGTTCTTTTGAAATCCACAATTCCATTGTAGCAATATTTTTATCGTTTTCACTTTTTTTTTTTTTTTTGAGAATGTAGACAACTGATATCCATCACTTCTGCTGGGAAAAAATCCAAGATGTCAAATTCCACTCTCTCTATGACACTTGGTATATCAAGTATTTTTTATTTCTATTTTACTTAAATATAAAGAGCTAATAAGCTTCATTTCGGCGATATAAACATTATTTAAATTAAGGGGATATTAAATCCCACATTGTTTTAAAACCGAATAAGAAACTCAAAGATTGGAATCAGAGAGTTCCATGCCGATATAGAAAACTATAAAGTATCAGCGACACTAGTGTTAGCCAATGCAAGTGAACCTAGTATGTAGTACAATACCGGACAACTCGTAGCAAAGGTGGTGAAATTATGATCGCTATTCTTAGGTATTTTCCATAATGTAAAAACACATTTCCTAGGAAATGTATGCTGTTATTACATTATGGTGGGAGGTCACTACCCAGACTGGTTTCAGCATTTTTTGAGGCTTCATCAGTGAGTACCTAAGAATAGCGATCAGAACTTCACCACCTTTGCTACGAGTTGTCTGGTATTGTACTACATACTAGGTTCACTTGCATTGGCTAACACTAGTGTCGCTGATACTTTATAGTTTTCTATATCGGCATGAAACTCTCTGATTCCAATCTTTGAGTTTCTTATTCGGTTTTAAAACAATGTGGGATTTAATATCCCCTTAATTTAAATAAATTTCTATTTTATATCCATGCTATCTGTTGATGGGTCATCTAATAAAGGATACAGAATCATGACTATGATCCTCTGTGGTGCATATTCCAATATCTAATAAGAGGAATTTTTTACAGGATTTTTATGTAGTGGGACCATTTTTGGCATATCCTCAGGAGTGAGTAAATATTGATTTTTCTCTTTCATTCACTCTAAGGAGAGAGAGCAAGCAAGTCATACTGTTTAGGGCTGTAGTTGCGAGAAGGCAGGACTGACATACATGTTAACACCCCCCAACTGGCACTTTCTTTACAGTTGCCTTCTTGGCCTAAGAGGGTTTATTAGATGTTGCTACTGTTGCAGTTTACTGCCTCTTTGCATCCTTAGAGGTCACATTTAATTTTGGTTTCTCCTTCACAGAGCACTAATGCTATTTTGTTATCGTAACCTTTCGCATGATCTTTACTGCTACATCAGGCATAGATGGCAAAGCCACAGGCAGTTCGTAAATAACTGTATTTCTGAAAGAAAAAAAAAAAGAACAAAAATGAAAAACTATTTCTGACATTTAAAGCATCATAAAGGGTTCAAGACAGAGCATTATTAGACAATTAAGATAACTTGCTTTGAAAGATGTGGTAGTTTTGGTTTGTTAAGAATAAGGATGATGTTTCTGGTGGGAACCAGATGCCCATCCCTATATGTGGATTCTTATGTATGGCTCACTCCTTGGTTCTTGAGTTCGGAGTAGATCAGCTTATCAGAAACATCAAGGAGATTCCACTAATATTACTCCTCTAGAAAAGTTTAAAGTTTTGTGGGGAGTAATCTTAATTGGAATTTCCCAAATAGATGTTGCATGGAGTAATCTTTCTGATTATGCTACTGTAGCTGCTTCAACAAGGTTATCTCCTGAACATTGTTTCATTATAGATTTTGGATATCCTGCCAACCCTCCTAGATGAAAGGTTGGTGCATTCTCTTGAATTCATGATTAAGAACAGTGGTGCATTCTCTTGAATTCATGATTAAGAACAGTGGTGCATATGTTGCAATTTCTGTTGTTCTGAACCTGGTTGAGAGCCCTGATAAATAAGAAAATGAAAATTTATTCTTATAAGGAATCTGATTCAGCACCAGAGCTCTCCACCCACCACAGAGTTACACATGGACCCCCCCCCCCACACACACACACTAACTGGCAAGCAATAAATTTGCCCTGAAGTGGAATGCCAGGAATAACCTGGACACTATCAGTATCACACAAAGCCTACAGCCCATCCCTCAATCATGAGATAGGAGACTTACTGCAACACCACTGATCTTTGCAGGCAAGCCCACTAGCCAATGGATACAGGCCGGGACCTCCCATCTTGCCGAAGCAGAGCCCAAAGCAGTGCAAGACTACCAGGAACCCCCCCTTTTTTTTTTCCCCTGGATATCCACAGGTTACACCGCAAGGTAAACACGGAAGAAAAAAAAACAGGAAGAAAAGAAAAAGTAGATGAATGAAAAATGGCCAATACCATCACTGGGAGGTTCCCTCCACCATGAACAGATGCCCCACAGGGAGGACTAAATGTCCTGAAAGACCAAAATGAAGTCACTCCTTATTTATGCTTTATAATGTTGAACCATTATAATCACAAAACATAGCAAAAAGCAACATTTAGATAATTTTATTATAAAAAAATGAAAGGTGTCTGCACTGCTCACCAATCACGAGATTCTCTTATTGCAAAACTTTTTCTGATCCCGTTTGTGAATTCTACTTTCAAAAGACTGAAAAACTATGAAAATAGGCAGGAAAATGGAAAGTCTTGACAGCATTCTCAACTGCAAATATATACGAGTAAAATACTTCAGCTATTTAAGTGCAGTTTTTAGTATATAGATAATAAGTAAAGCTGACACAGTGGGAAGCTAGCTGAATAAATTTAAATGGAATATTAAAAACTGACTTCCAAATGATTACTGTTTCCATTCTCCAGATACTTGTTCTGAGTTATGCAAATTATCCATGTTGGAGTGAGGACCTTTTCATCCCTATCCATTCAAAATTCCCTGCCAAATCTTGAAGCCATGTTTTCCAAGAGCTGTGTCAAGGCAGTCCAAGAGGATTAAAAAAACAGTGTCACAAATGGCTTGAGAAACAAAATCTCCAGTTTAATTTTCAGTCTGCAACATCAACAAAACAGTCAATTAACAAATGTAGAAAAACCCTGCCAAGCACAAATGCTGGTTGTGACAAAGGTAACAGGCATAATTTAATAAATTTATTTATTATCTCTAGATGTCTGTTTCTTTCTTGTAAAAATTACAAGGATCGTGCTATGCACATGACTTTAAAAAAAAAAAAAATTAGAAAATTGGATTAACCATGATATGTTGACATGAAATAAGAGGCTTAGCAATAATGGCATTAAAATGAAAACCAATAAAACTAAATATATATATATATATATATATATACACATACACACACTTCAACATTAACAGATAAGCCAGATCACAACATAGCTATAAAATGTAGTGATATCCAAAACTGTAACTGTCACTTAATCAAAAAAACAGTCAGTCAAGAATTTTGGCCTCCATATTGATGGCAATCTAAAACAGAACTGCCATATCTCATTTTTATATATATATTTATATATATATATATATATATATTTATATATATATATAAATTTTTATATTTATATACATTTTTATATTTAATAAAACATCTTTGTGATAAAAGTGTGTGTGGTGTTGTTAATACCATGAAAAATAAGTCATGAATAACCATCAACACCTAAGCTTATCTGTTAGATTCACCATCAGAGAACACAATATTCCACTCATTCACGCTCTCCAAGCAAAGAACGTAGTTAGCGCGCGCACACACACACACTAACTACACTCTTACACAAATTCCAGAGATAACTCCTTATTCTGCCACTACTCTTCATATACTGAAAAATTTCTTTTGTATCAGTCTTATAGAATTCCTTTAGTAACTTAAGTTTCTATCATGTCCCTCCTCCTTCTCCTCTGCACCTCTACTAAATTCTGCAACTCACTCACTCACCTTCAATCTATTCTCATAGGGAACATTCCACAGACATGTCACCAGCTTGGTCATTTGTTTCTGAATCCTCTCCACTACTACCTTCTGATCTCCAAGAAATCCACTTGAACAAAATATGTGCACAGTAGTGTCAAGATGAAGCTGAATTAGCCTTATAAAGAGGGATAATAACCTCCTTACCTTTATTATCAATGTGTTCTTCAACATCCAGGTAATCTTTTGAGCTAATTTTTCCACCTTTTGCAATATGGCCTCTGAACTTCAAATCTCTATCTGCCATCACCTCCAGATCCCTATCCTCATCAATTTCCTGTAATCTAGAACCATCAATATGATGCAAAGTATGTGATCTTTTCATTCCAAAGTGAAAATTTACCTTACATTTTGCAACATTAATCTAACACCCATAATGTCCTTTTCCCAGTATGATTTACATCACATTTATCAACTACTGTGCTCCTCAGTATCACATTGTCAGCAAACAACTGAATATTGCCCTCCTTAAATCTGTCTGCATATCATTAATATACAAATTAAAGAGTAGTGGGTCCAAGTACATGGAGCATTCAACATAGTCACCCTCATTTACATCGATTCCACTCTACAATACACCACATTCTGTCAGCCATCTATCCATGCCGCCAGCATCGTATCCATTTCCATTTGCTCTAACTTATGTAATAGTAGTTTTCCATGCAGTATTCTGTCAAATGACTTTGCTAAGTCAAGCAAAATACATTACTAAAAAGGGACCCACTGTAATATTTTATGCTTGTTGACTGCACCATTGTAAAATTTTTCTTCCTCATTGTCTTGTATCTTCAATTCAACTGTGCCTTGGTTAACCTTATACATGATGAACTCCCAGCACCTTATTTCATAACTATCTCTATGCTGCTTTACTCTTAATTTAACTTTAATCTGCTTAACATATATCTCACTGTTAATCCTACTTAATCTTATTCCCACTGCTAGTAAACAGACTAAGTTATCAGCCTATCTACAATACACAGGTTACCAATTCTTGCACTAATCGATCAAAAAAATTTATTTAACGACTGCACCATTCTAATTGAATATTATGTAGTTTGAGAATTAAAGTAAGGAACACAGGAAAGATCATAGATAACTCACATAATTTCCTATAGCAAATCGTGGTGATTCTCAATCCAAAGTGCACACAGGTTCGGTAGGTTTTTTTTTTTTTTTTTTTTTTTTTTTTTTTTTTTTTTATAGAGATGGTGCATTGGCAACTGATCAGGCAACTTAGTTAAACAAAACATTTTATTTTAAGCTAGTAAGAAAGTAATACACACATCTAAGAGGAAAGGAAGTCTCGCTCAACCTATTCAAGTACACAGTAGCTACAACATACAATTTAGAACTTTGCACGTAATTACTTATTTCCATCACAATGCTAACCTATCTATAATAAGCATATAGCTATTCCCTAAGTTACATCTTAACTTAATTCCTTTCATTTTTCGCCGCTAGAGTGCCAGGGGAACGGTCGTATTTTCAGGGAGCTCCCGAAAGCTAAGTACAATTTTGAATGGAAATTAGAATAAATGTTAAAAATCATAACGTAATATTGTCTAAATTTGGTAGCTTGTTGTGTCTGTGTGATTTTGGTGTAAATTCCGTAAATTAATTTAGTCTTTAACGATACGTTTCATATATTTGAATATGGCGCCAATGCGACGTAAGATAATCGTGTCCAAAAATACGACACCATTGTTCAAAAACTGTAGTGTGAGAGAGTTTGTCCGGTGTGATGTGTGTGGAATGTATGCATTCCCGAATGAGTCTGGAGTATGGGTTGAAAGTGATAGTGGTGGGAGAATGTGTAGAAAGTGTATGCAAAGTGAGGAGTCGAAGTATGTGTCAGGTTGTGAGACAGTTATGGTTGAAGAAAGCCAGAATGAGAGTGAAAATAGTGGCTCGATAGGGAATTGCGGTGTACAAGATGGCAATGTGAGCGGTGATCTAAGAAAGAGAGCAATTATACAGAAAGAGAAAATGGTTTGAATGATAAAAAAAATGAGGAATTATTTGTAGGAAGTGAGATCGCTAGGCTGCGCGCAGTGATACAAGATGCGCAGCGGCAATTAGAGCACCTGCAAAACTCTTTCCAGAGTGATTCGGCTAACGGAAATAAACAGCGTGGGCAAGTTTCCGAAATGAAGGAGAGAGTATTGTATGGTGACTCGTTATTAAGTAATAGATGGGAGTGTAACTAAATCGTACTTGCCGGGTGCGAAATTTAAGGATGTAAGTGAGAGCATTAGAGTGCAAAAACAGAGGGTGAAAGAAATAACAATTGTGGCTGGTATGAATGAATTGAAAGGTGATAAATTTTTTATGAGAGAGGACTTGAAAGTATTGTTAAAGGTAGCGAAAGAAAAGAGTGACAGAGTTAGAATGGTGAGTCTGTTACCGCGGTATGACAGAGAGGAGTTTAGAAGGAGGGCCATAATCGCAAATGATATTATGCGCAGGTTATGCGGACGGTGTGGTGTGGAATTTGTGGACGTGTGGAATGAGTTTGATGGGCGAAAGGACTTATACAAGATGGATGGACTGCATTTGAATGGACTTGGTGTGCGGAGACTGGAAAAAGTGTTGCTGAATGAAGTGAAAATGGATGTGCAGAACCAGGGAAACTAGAACTACCAAGGAGGGGGGGGAAGTGGATATCCAGACATCAGTGAGACAGTTGAGTGTAAAAATGTATATAATGTACCTGAGCCAGCAATAAGGACAAAAAATGGGAATGGGATATTTAGAATAACGCATCAAGATAAGGGTGGGACAAAGGGACCTCTGCGTTTCACGTATACTAATGCCAGGAGTATTAGGAACAAGAAGGAAGAATTTTTGGCCTTGATTGGCTCTTCCTGGCCACAGGTTATTGGCATTAGTGAAACATGGCTGACGGAAGATGATATAGTTAGTGGGATAGAATGTGTAGGTTATAGTATGTTTAGGAGGGACAGAGAGAATAAAATTGGGGGAGGGGTGTTATTGATGATAGCTGATGAACTGCAGCCAAGGAGAATTGAAGTATTGCAGGATAGTGAAAGGAGCTCATTTGAGGCTATTTGGTGTGAGATTGATACTGGTAGAATAAAATATACAGTTGGGTGCTGCTATAGACCAGGTGATGGAATAGATGGTATGCATAAACAAAAAGCCTCAAATGAGCTCCTTTCACTATCCTGCAATACTTCAATTCTCCTTGGCTGCAGTTCATCAGCTATCATCAATAACACCCCTCCCCCAATTTTATTCTCTCTGTCCCTCCTAAACATACTATATATGAAATGAGTGGAAGGAGGGTAATTATTATGGGGGATTTCAACTATGGTAACATTGATTGGAAGGAGGAGAGGACACATGTGAGGAAGGAAATGGATTTTATTCAATTATTAAGGGATAACTATCTGAAACAGCATGTAATTGAAAATACTAGGGGTGTGAGAGTGCTTGACCTGGTAATAGTATCTGAGAATTTGACTGTAATGAATATGACCATGTTGCCACCTATTGGTGAGAGTGATCATAAGGTCTTGACCTGGGAGGTGGCTAAAGGTGTGAAATTTGTGATTAAGACAGGGTATATGTGGAATTACCGTGCTGGCAAGTATGACAAGCTTAGGAGATTGCTTGGATCAGTGCCATGGCATGTACAACTGCAAGGGCTGGATGTCGATAGAGCATGGGAAGTGATCAAAGAGCATTTACAGGAGGTTATGGCTGATTGTATACCTAAGGTCCGAATAGTGAAACAAGGAGGGGTTAAATGGATGAATAACACCATTAAGCTTGAGCTGCAAAAAAAGAAACAACTATGGAGGGAATTTAAAGAAAGGGGTGACCTGCAGGCACACGAACGGTATAAAGTACAGGCTAGAAGGGTAACGAGTGTGGTAAAAACAGCAAAAGCCGATTATGAAAGGAAACTAGCTATGCAAGCAAAAGAGAATCCCAAACAGTTCTTTCAATATGCTGCAAGCAAGAAAAAAACTGTACATGGCAAAATGATTTTAAGGAATGACGATGGTAAAGAGTTCACTGAACCAGTCGATATAGTGGAGTTACTGAGCGCGCACTTTGCAAAAGTATATCATCCAGGTGGTGACGTTGAAAAAATGAAGGAACCATTAGTTTATATGGGAATTGTGATGAATGAAGTGGAAGGTGAATAGTCTATTACAGAACCTTAATGTGAATACATCTGTGGGATTGGATGGTATACCGGCACGGGTCTTGCATGAAGCGGCTAATGAATTATCAGTGCCCTTGACCATGTTGTTTAATCTGAGTCTCAGGTCTGGCTTAGTCCCGAAGGCGTGAAAAGAGGGGAAAATAGTTCCACTGCATAAAGGAGGATCCAAGACTATGGTTGCCAATTACCGACCGATCAGCATATCAGGAGTCGTTGTCAAGGTCTTGGAGAAAGTAGTCAAGGGAAAAATACAGGAATGGATTGATGAAAATGAGATACTGTACAGAGGACAGCATGGCTTTGTGAAGGGTAGATCATGCCTCAGTAACTTGCTCAAGTTTTATAACAGGGTGACGGCTGAACTGGGTAAGGGAAATGGGTTTACAGTGATACTGCTGGACCTGGCAAAGGCGTTTGACAGGATACCGCATGGAATTCTAATCCGTGAACTATAACATATGGGAATGGATATAGGGTTGGTGAGATGGATAGCTGGGTGGTTGATGGAGAGATATCAAAGAGTAGTTTATTCAGGAGTAGAGTCCAAAAAACGGCCTGTGACTAGTGGTGTGCCACAGGGTTCTGTTCTTGGACCACTGCTGTTTAATCTGTTCATTAACGATATAGAGTATGGTCTAAGTGGGACAGTTCATTTGTTCGCTGATGATGCAAAGTTGGGTAGGGCGATAGTGAATGCAGAAGATGTCAAAGTCTTGCAAGATGACTTAGATAGATTGGAGTTCTGGACTAAGGAGAATGGATGTCAATTTAATGTGACAAAATGTAAGGTTATGCATTTCGGAGTGAAAAGATTAGCAGCAGTATACCACATTGGTGGAACTGTACTCCAAGAGATTGATGAGGCCAGGGACTTGGGAGTGTTGCTGGATAGGGAGATGAAGTTTAGGGGGCACATTGCGAAAGTAGCTAAATCAGCTCATCAACTCACTTGGTTGTTGAAAAATACCTTGACGAGCAGAGAAAAACAAGTTATTGTACCTCTGTACCGAGCCCTGATAAGACCTCATCTCGACTACTGTGCCCAGATTTGGTCACCTCGGTTCCTTCTTGATGGGGAGGAGGTTGAGAGGATCCAGAGGCGAGTGACTAAGATGATAGCAGGTCTATGGAATGCACCATATGAGAACAGGTTGAAGATTTGTGGGTTGCAGAAACTAGTTGATAGGCAAAAAAGGGGAGATATGATTGAGACATTCAAATTGCTAAAAGGATTCTATAGGATTAATTCAGATGATATTTTTGAGATCAGGACTGGTGGTGGGAGAACTAGGGGACACCCATGGAAGCTGGGCAAGAGCGTGGTTAGCAGGGGTGTTAGAGCTGGGTTCTTTACTTTTAGAGTGGTAAATGAGTGGAATAAGCTGCCAGAGTCTGTTGTGGGTGCTATGACAGTGAGCGAGTTCAAGGCAAGGTATGATAGATACTGTGAGAATGTTGAACAGCTGTGTGAACATGATGTTTAGGGCCTCCCTCGATGAGTCAAAGGACTCCTGGAGTAGCCCGTGGTAATAATAATAATAATAATTATATATACAAATTTACACTTTACCCTATTGTAACCACGACTCATTATTTAACTTTTCACTAACAAATACCTGTAAGCACCCTCATTACACATACTAATTCCAACTGTACCTTCCCAAAACATTAACAAAATGTGCTTACTAACAGTAGTCTTTTACATACACCATTCAGTCACTTGCACAAAACCTCAGTTACATCTTCATCATTGGTTACGATTGTTGCTTGGACGACGTGGTGCTACTACCTGTGGTCATAACTGGAAATGAACTGCTGAAGCCTCCATTATGACCACGGGTAGTAGCACTCTCCTAGCACGTCCATGATTTAAACTGGAGCTCCATTCGATAATAGCCTTGCCTCCACACACACTCCTGGCACTCCATCCTCTGAGAAGGGAGAAAAACTAAGAGCCTAAAAATCGAGAATCCTCTTGGTCCATCTGAATCCTCTTTTATATCTTCTCTAATCCTTTGTTATTACGTTATAGTTTTCAGGATTACCTGCCAACATGATAACACCACTTTGGCTCCCTCTGCTTGCTTGTCTCTATCGTGGTTGCATATTTTTATGTTCGCAAGACTCTATGAACGTTTGTTTTTGCTTTATCATTGTTCTAATCTCTGTTAGTGCCCTCTTTTCCATATTACATACAAATTAATGGAAATTATTTTATGCATTTTATGCAAAATTTATTACATTTATTTAATTACCACAAAATTTCTATTTTATATATGTTTGGAAATCTCATAAAATCGAACTTGATGAGTTAATTAATTTAACGAATCATGAGAGATTTTATACTACCTTTTACAAAGCTGTGCCACCCCTAGCGAGTATCATATTCCTCTCACCCATTCCTGAATTTTATTAAGCAAATGTAATCCTTTCTAAAAGAAAGGATTATATTAAGCAAATTTTCCAATACTTGAACCACTACTCCAGAGATACTAACTTGTGTGTAATTTGCCACTTCTCTCTTGCTGCCACCTTTGCGTAATGGAACCATCTTACCCTCTTCTGCCAGAGCTCAGACTTAGATTAAACAACTTCATCGGAGGCACTGCCAGTTCTCTTGCTTTTTTTGTAGCACATGGACTGACATACTGTCCAGTCCCACGGATATACTCAGTGATATTTTGCAATGTGCTGAGCACCTCTAGTTTTTCTACCTTAATTCTCATAGCCTCTGTCACATAAGTAACTGGCAAGTCTCCATCTGGATGATAAACTCTTGCAAAGTGGCCACACTTAGTAGCTCAACTATCTGTTCTGCTTCTGTCAGTACTTAGTAAATATATCATTTAATAGTCAATTCTTTCTCTTGTTTATTTGCTATATAGCAAAAACAACTCTTAATCTTAGCTAAGTTTCTCTAATGACTAAAATTAGCCTTACCATGTTACCATTCCTGCCTCTGCTCATGAGCAATACAAGCTGATCACAGTTTTGTTCATATTCTTTCTATACTGCTCCCTTATTTTGCTCCTGCTTTATACTGCTATTTATCTACTTAATTCCTACTTGGTTTATTCTAATGATCATAGTTATGCTTGATATTACTTCTCTCACACAATTCCTGACCACTTTCAATGTACATCCAATTTTGTTCCTCGGTTTCCTATTGTCATGGTTACCATCATTCCTCCATGAGAAATGGGGGAATGATGGTGGCCAGATCAGCAGAACATCCTCTATGAAAATAACTGCAAAAAAGAGATAAGTGAGAGATTCACGTTATCATCCATTCACTGTTCTAGCTTGAATCCAATTTCTAATCTTCCTCTTTTATTATCTGTTTTACAGAACAGCCTTTCTCATTCTTTTTTCATGGCCAACAACTTTCTCCCTAACCACATGGCACTGCATACTATTATAGTTTTTATTTTTTTTTAATATGACTCTCACCCATGAAAAGGATCTATAAACCTATAGAGTACATTGTCCTGTGGGTGGGACAAGGATTTTTCTTCATGTATATATATATTTTATATTTTGTTTATTTTTTACATAATGAAAAAACTCTACTCTAGAGACCAAACATGAATTTTTTCAAGCCAATTCAGGCCTCCAATGGGCAGTGGTCTCACATCTGGTGATGAAATTCATTTCCCACCTAATGACAAAACAAACATCCATACCCACAGTGGGATTTGAATCCACAAGTTAGCTGTAAAGCAGGTATGCTAACCATTCAGCCAATCAGACTGGTTTATGATTGATATTAAAAAAGTTTTAATGGGTAACATAGGATGCATTAGTACTGCTATTAAAATGAAAAAAAAAAGAAAGAAAAAAAGTTTGTTGAATGTTGCTGAAATTTAATGGTAGTATGTAGTAATTCATAGAAATTTCACTAGACAATTGCATGTCTAGGTGCACGTTTCTTTTATAACAGCAATGACTGAAAACTTCAGCAGAAAATAAAACTTTTTTTTTTTTTATGCAATGAAGAATTAACTGTTGTATAAATTTTTCTGGTTTAATTTTATTTGTAGAAACTTGTTGGTATCTATAAAAAAATACGATACTGTATTTATTCCAACACTGTGAATAAGAAGGTAGTCAAGGATAAGCGAAAGATGTTGAAAGAATTGGAGTTGCAATGCAGCATGATCCAAGAAAGGAAGGAAAGAAAAACTGCTTCTGAACTTCGAGTATTTCAGTATTCAGTTCAACAAACAATTCTGAAATTTTAAAATGTCTCCCTACAGCTTCAAGTACCAGAGAAAATTTATTAACACAATACAAAGACTTCGATTTGCCACATGGGCAGAGAAAAATAAATGTGGCATTCCATAATTTTAACACAAAGCTTGTTTTCACTTGGATGGAACCATGAACAAGCAGAATGTACAGTTTGGAAAGGTGCAGAATGCCTTCCTACTACAAGTCGGCTACCACTGCTCTGAATACCTAACAACTCATGCAGGAGAGCATCATGTGAACAAATGCTATCTTCAGTTTTTAGCAAACTATCTTTGGCACCTACAATAATCTCATACCTCAATATCAAAAAAGTTCACATATGTGACTTTTTTTTTTTTTTTTATCTTTAATGTGGGTTCACGGAAGAAAAGTTTTCAGTACTATGAGACATGATCTTATGAGAAAGGATGTGTTTCAGAATCACCACAAATGTTAGTATACACCCTTCTGACATCAGGATCATAAATTAGTTCAATAAGTACCCAACAAAAAATTTCAATGCTTCAAGATTTCAGGTAATCATGTGTAATATATATAAAAAAATTTTTAAAAAAATTAAAAATTATCTCTTTAACAACTCAGTAGTGAGATAAAGATGCATATTGAACGCCTCCGTAGCGCAATTGGAAGAACGATGATACATTGCGCCCTTCGAGTGGAATAGGTCTAAGTTCGATTCTCATCGTGACGGGAGGAATCTTTATGTGGACTTTTTCAATCGAAGGTGAGTTAGTCGATTTCCTATGGAAGTAGCAGGGTTTTTTCTCCCGGAAACTCTGGTTTTTCATCCCGCATACAGACAAATCAGCCCTTCAGAACACATGCAATTTACAGACAAAAAAATACTAGTTGTGGTGGGCGGTTGATGGAGATGATTGGCAGTAGAAATTCGGTGTAGTTGGTGGTGACAGATGTATAGTGGGTGTCCTCCTGTGATGAGTCTTCGGACTCCTTGGAGGTGTCACGAATAATAAAATAATCATTTATTTTAATACACACTAAATCATATATATATATAAAATTAAAATATAAAGAAGGCCCTACACACACAGATATATATATCTGTGTGTGTGTATTTTTTTTTAACAAAAAAAACCCTTGTTAGTAATTAATAATACTGATTAACTAATATTTAACAAACTATCAATTAATAAGATTTGTATAAGACCTACTTTATAAAGCTGCTCCTTGTTTCTGTTTATTGCAATGATCTTTGATTTCTTACTTAGGACACGCCCATATGATAAACGGAAATCACATACTGTACCTTTTAATAAAAATTTTGAAGTATCTTTTATAAAGATGCCCTGTCCTTTATTTTTAATTAGCCAATAAAACAGCAAGTACTTTTTTTTTTCTAAGTAACATGAGTATAGATATATTTTGACACAAAAACTAACACTGTGTGTGTTATGTGTCATATAAAAAAATGGTTCTATATACATATAATTATGTGATTTTATACTGACTATATTAACAGTGTCATTTTTTCACAGAATCATTCCTAATCTTCCTACTGGCCACATAATGAAAGAATTCCTTAGGATTTTCTTTGGATCTCAAGGTCATCTCTTCTTGTATTCCAGTTTTGCCTTCCTTACTATACTAGTCACTCTCCTGGGCTCACTTTAATATTGGCATCTGCATATATTGATATTGTTTGTCATCCACTTCACACCTAATTGTGTTCTCTTTTTCACTCACATCCATTTTCTTATATCATTTTCTCCAATCAATGTCATCCTACCATAATAATAATTTTTTTTTAAAAGTTTCATTAGCTAACTGCTGCTCATATTGCGCTTTTGCTACCCTTACCAGCCAAGTCACCCTCTTCCTTGCCTTTCTTTGTATTCCTCATAGAATTGACTATTTCCACTCATTTTATGTTGCCTCTGTAGGGCCTTCTTTATATTTTAATGAAAGAGTTTTAAGATATGTTCTGTCTTGTGGTTATATCAGTTCCTTTAATATCATATTTGTTCTAGGTGTTTATCAGAACTTTTCTGACTATGGTAAATCTTGCTTTGGATAGAATTCACAGAATCAATTGGAAAAGACCATCATGCCCCATCACAGTAAATTTACAAGAGAAAGACTGTTTTTGGAATCTGCTGTTACTCTTAAAAATCAGCCTAATTTGAATAAATATAGTTGCATAAAACTTCTCAAAATATGGAAAATATTAATACTTTGAGATCCTAGTTTACATCCTAGGCTGCCAACAGGTGTCCATAGAGGGACCCACCTAGTTAGGACTAGTCATTCATTCATGTATTTCACTTAGTTTTGTGCTGCTTTGCATGTGTTACAAGTCTCATTTTGTACACCCTGATGATGCCTCTGTAAATGAGATGATATTGGAAGAATTAAATACCATTTTTAATCCTTTCCTAGTATTGTTCGACTCCATTAAACATTTAATGCGACTTCAATCCCTCATTCCTTACTCTCCTGCTCTTTCATATTACTTCTTACTTTCTCAGATTCATTCTCTGTACTCATTACTCTCCCTTCCAGCAGCATTCTCTCCAGGTGACTGGACACAATAAAACCATTCAAACACAGTCCATCACTATTATACAGTTTATTTTCTACTTCAAACTCATTTCATACATTAACAAACTGCACTCTTTTCTCTTCACACATTTCCACAAACACATCATACATAATCCTTGCTCTCTGCTTCATCTCATCATTGTCATACCTAGGCAACACACTGGCTACCTCTCCCATCACACTATTTTCTTTTATCTTTCTCAACAACCTCCTGATACCCAGTATTACATTCTACTTGTTCCCAGCCAATTTCCGAGGGTGGTCGTCTGATCTGAAAAATTCTCAGCCTCGACCATAGATGGCAACACTATCGGCACGATTTTTTTTTTTTTTAAGTTGATACATCTGTCATAAGCATCCATGTGAAATTGCAAGTCATTTTATCATACAGCTGTCTGAAGCAAGTGTTGTCTGTATTCCCTTCAAATGGATAAAAATTGGGCATCGTGCAGTTATAAAATTCTTTATAACTGCACGCCAAAAGAAATTTATTTGAAGCTCATAGAAGTTTATGGGCACTCTTCTCCTTCATTTTCGACAATTAAGAAATGTGCTGCCAAGTGTAAACATGGCCATACCAGCCTTGAAGATGATCCACGTGAAAAACGTCCAAAAAGTGTAACACTACCAGAAATCATTGATCAAGTGCACAATATGATATTGGATGACCGGCGAGTCAAAGTGTGTGAAACTGCTGAGACTATAGGCATTTCATAAGAACGTGTAGGATATATTTTGGATGAAGAATTGCAAATGAAAAAGCTTTGTGCAAGATGGGTGCCATGCTTGCTCACAGCAGATCAAAAACACACTCGCATGAAAATCTCTGAACAGTGCTTGGAGTGTTTTAACAAGAATAAAACTGATTTTCTGCATCGATTTATTACTGTGGATGAGACTTGAATTTGCCATTACACACCAGAATCCAAACAGCAGTCAAAACAGTGGACAGAATCCAGTTGTTCAGCGCCAAAGAAGACAAAGTCGGTTCCATCAGCAGGAAAGGTCATGGCAACAGTGTTTTGGGATGCTAAAGGCATCTTGTTCATTAATTATCTTGAAAAGGGTAAAACAATCAATAACCGGGGAATATTATTCCGATCTTTTAACCAGACTAGATGAAAAATTCATGAGGAAAGACCCGGTTTGCAGAAGAAAAAAATCATTTTTCATCAGGACAATGCACCTGCCCAATGGGTGCATTGTCCTGATGATTTTGGCAATGGGAAAATTAAGGATCTGCACTATGAATTGTTAGAATATCTGCCCTATTCTCCAGATTTGGCTCTCTCTGACTTCTATCTTTTCCCAAAACTAAAACTCTTCTTTGCTGGTCAGCATTCTTCTTTGAATCAAGAGGCGATTTCAGCTGTAGAGGGGTATTTTGCAGATCTTACTGAGAACCACTACAGGGATGGGATAATGGCGCTGGAATAAATGTATTAGTCTTAAGGGATGTTGAAAAATAAAAATAATTTTTTGAAATTATAAATTCGTTTTTTCATTGTTAGGCCGAGAACTTTTCAGACTACCCTCATACTTGCTTACTCCTTATATCCAATGTATCAATCACTCTATTCATTTTACCCCCTCTTCCCCCCACACAAAAAAAAACAAACCCTGTGAATCTTCTTGTTTACCACACCTCTAATAATTGAATCCCCATACAATGCTACTCAAGTGTTTCGTTACCTCTTCCATACCAACATCATTTTTTCCCCATCTTCATTCTTCCATACATATTTACAATTATCTTCATTTCACTCTATATCTGCTTTATCTCTTGCCTCTTCTTCACAAACTTAGCTTTCAAATCTTGCATCATTTTTTTTGCTATCATTCATTCTTACTATCTTATAGTCAGTCACACAAGCTTGTCTGCCATCAATTCCACTTGCCATCTTACAGTTAATTGCACTATTTTCAACATCATTATCGTATTCTATATTATCAATTGCACATTTTTCTTTCCTATTGGCTCCACATACTTTCTTGGCACAATCTTCCTCAACAACCATTTCAGTTATGATGCCATGTTTCCTAGTTAATAATTTAAGCATTTCATGTGATACATCATTATATTGCACTTCCTACATACCCATGCTGCTCCTCTCTTTTATTCAGCCTCTCCACATAAATACCCATAGCATCTTCCCACTCATGCATGACCACATTCACTGCAATGTACCATTCTTGAGAAATTGATGCCATTGATTTTGTCTTTCGTACCAATCTATGCAACGATCTACTTTTTAACGCCATTCTGTACCAGAGCACTAACTATAAATAATGAACTTAAAGTAATACTGCCTTAGAAATTTGACCAAAACACTGTGTTCCACACTCACACTCAATCTAAAACTTAAACGATATCATCACACAATAAATACAAAATTAACTTATCTTGTTGCAGCCAACATGACTTGCTACCTAATGGTGAATTTCAAATGTTCAATAAAAAACTAATGAAGTCTTAACCAAAGTTTAATTAAATTGATTTTGGGAATAGCATCACTGCTATTCAAAAAATAAATTTACTACAGCAATCCTGCTTTAACATACTATTCCTATGATTCCAATGAGTTGATTATATTTACATATTTTGTTGAATTGTGTGGTTTTAGCTTTGAAAATTATAACTAAGAAATAAATTCACTATCCATAAATGCATAAAGTTAATGCACTATGCATTAACTTTATGCATAATGAATAAAAATTTACAAAAAACTGATAAAAATAAACTATTTCTGTAAATTTTTAATTGCACTTGAAAAATCTTTTTTTTTCTTCTCCGAGTGAAAACTACTCATTTATGGATATTGACAAATATCCGATTTATTTCAGTTTTTAAATAATATTTGTGCACAAAAAAGGAATACCCAAGTACAGATTTTTATATATATACCTGCCAGAATTACAAGATCTGCCTCCTTTAGTGCCTCTTTTCGTTTCTGACGCAATTGGATAGGACTAATTTTTCCTAGCAAGCCTCGAGCCATACCACCAAGATAGCAAGGAATGCCTAAGGACTAAATAAAAATTGGTTTACTTCTTAAAGTATGCACATAGAATAACAATCCAAAATACTTTTCACATATGAAACCAAATTTCCATTTATTAGTTTTATGTTTTCAGAGCACTGCCATGCTATTCAATAAATGCACTTAAAAGCCACTTAAATAAATATTTTGCTTTTCATCAGTGTTTAAAAGGATCAAAGAGTTAAGATATCTGTTTTAAAGCTTATCAACCTTTTTTCCCGAAAAGCAAAAATGTGAGAATGCCACTGCAGTTTTTTTGACCCTTTGATAATGAAATCAAAGGGTCCAAAAAACAAATCCGATTTATCTGCAGAAATTTTCTACTCCGGAATTTGATACTTGAATGCTTAAAGAACCTTTCTTAAATTTATTCTAACCAGAGATGCCAGAAATTATTCTGAATAAACAAATATCAAATAGTTTAATCATTCAACTATTACTTACAGTAATTAAATACAGACATGAACACATGTATAGATAAATTTATTAGATATACGTAACAGCAAGTAAATCTTTCCATCTTTGGTCCTCATCATGGCCTTGACTTATAAGTAATGTGAGTGCCTGAAGCATCCCCATTAGGATGCTGTTACCATCCTCTTTAATGATGCAACTGGATCCTGAAGTTCCCAGATTGAACTACAGTATATTCCTTTCATATAGCTAATTTCACCCCTCTCTATGATGAGATTCAGTGTTCAGCAGGCCAATGATGGATTAATGAATAAATAAACTGACTGATATCAATTATCCTTATGTTTTCATTCAGTAATATTAAATAGCAAACAGCGCTCATTATATTCAATTTATGAAATCAACTACCATTCAAGATAAAAACTCGAATAATAAAATTCTACTTTTTGGCCTTTAAGATTACTTTCACGAATATATACATCTACTTACACACAACTACATCGTAGGAACTAGCAGCATACCATAGCAAACCACATCACATCTCAAATTACTTAAACCCATCTGGCGATTAAATAAATATATCTTGGTGATATTAACTGGGACATTGTTGGACTAAGTGAAGTATGGGGAAAGGGGGGATATTTCTTCTCTAATATCTTTAAAGATATTAGAGAAGTAACTGTATCAGATATGTTCCATTTATCTAATATTTCCAGTTATCTTGTCTTGGAAATCTTTCATAGTGAAAGGTGAAGGAATGTAGTCTTTGGTAATCTCTAACTTTATGAAGTCATGACAAATAGGCTTCAGTACATTTGTCTGCTTTATCATTCAGCCAATCTATTTTTGCAGTTTGGTACATGGTTTTGTAAGTTTCTGTAACATATTCTAATTTGGTTTTTTTCATTACATAGTTTTTTCAAATATTCCTTAGCCTGTCTTTTCTGCTCTCATAATCTCATTGTCTCAGGTGTTATCCAGTGATTTGGTTTTATTGTTTTTTTCTAAAAAACAGTCAGCTGAGTCAGTTATAATATTTTTAAGAAAGTTCCATTAACATTAATGTCTTTCTAGTTTTGTCTTGTCATCGAGGCTTGTCATCTCCATATATTTGGTGGAGCAATGTTAGATAGGACAGGCAGCCAGGGGAAAGGGGTGCTCCACAGTGTCCCACTAATTGTGCACATGGCAGAATTTAGCTGGGTGTCTATAGTGTTAGTGTGCACACTTCTTTCCCAGACGGGGAAACAGTATTCTATACGTACTAATATTGATCCTTATAACAACCCCTTACTAACTTGTAGGTCTCTATCATATCACTTCCCACTTCTTCCTATCCACTAGACTCTGTAAATTGCATCTTCTCAACCTTTCCTCATATTTAACATTCCAGAGATCAGAAACTACCTTAGTCAGTCACCTTTGAACCATTTTCAACATCTCTTTTTAGGGAGTAATATCCACCAGGTGACTAAATTTGTGCACAGTAGTCCATGTGGTCTAATCAGAGCCTTATACATTGGAACAAGAATCTCCTTACTTCTACAAGTCAGTGTTCCTCCACATCATTCCCAGAATTCGTTGTGTTGTCCTCACAATTTTGGCAATGTGATTTCAGATACTTCACTATCACCCCAAGACCTCTTATTTCCTCCACCTAAATTTGTTTTCCAAATTTTAAAACCTTACTTTTGCAACATTGAAACGGTATCCCCATTCCAGTGCCCATTCACTCAATCTATTCAAGTCTTCTTGTAAAGTCACAACATCTCAACTTTGCAACATCTGTAAACAACTGAATATCCCCATCCAAATCTTTGCTAATATCATTAATATACAGGTTAAACAGCCCTAAAACAGATCCCTGAGGCATACCACTTCCTTAGGGAGTAATATCCTCTTCTGGGATATTACTCCCCAATACACAACTTGCTGATACCTATCGGAAAGTCAGTCTCTGATCCAATGCACTAATCTAATATCCAACTCCATCTGCTCTAGTTTGAGTATCGACTTATCATGCAGTAATCTATCAAAAGCCTTTGCAAAATCTAAGTATATTACTGTGTATCTCTCTCTCTCTCTCTCTCCTCTGTCCCATGAAGCTGTCACCTTATTGTAAAAAAGTAAATAGGTTACTAAAATACGACCATCCTTTAGCAAATCCATGCTATCCATCAAAGATAATACCATTGTTGTTAATCCAATTCTAGACCCTAGTTCTCACCAGCTTCTCCAACACCTTAACCACAACATCTGACACACAGATAGGTCTATAATTTGATGCTTGAGTTTCACCTCCCTTACGAAATGCCACAATCTTGCCCCCCCCTCCACTCCTTTGTAACTCGATCCAGTGCAAGACTCATATTAAAAAAAAAATGTCAAGGTAAATGCCAACTCCATGGCACGTTCAAAATACGTGGTGGTATGTTATCAAGTCCCACAGCCCTATTAACATCAAGTTTGCTCAATTCCCCATATACCTCTTGCTCACTTACAGTCAATCTCTCCTCATCATCAACTGCTCTCAAACTCTCCATGATGTCACATTCACAAGAATGAAAACCCTTTACTGCTCATTCTACCTCTAGAAAAGCAAACCTTCTACATCATCTCATTCAGCACACCTTTAATAATTGAATTACCATACAATGCCACTCGCAGGTCTTTTGTTCCAATATTATTTGTTTTCATTATTTTTGCTCTTCCATACATATCTTGAATTTCCTTAACTTCATTCCACATCTATTTCATCTCTTGCCTCATTTTAACCAACTCAAATCTTGCGTCACATTTTTGCTCTCATTTTTGCAGTCAATGCCACTCACTACCTTACCTTTAACTGCACTTTGTTTTTTTAACTTCCACTACATTCATATTACTTTTGTCTTTCTTACCATCAATTGTTAAGTTTCTCATATCGCTTGTTCTCTTTTTCAAAACTTTAGCATTTTTTCGCTGCTCTTTTACACCACTCTTTTCTATCAAACAAGCACTCATCCTCATTGTGGCATTCTCGCTATTAGCACTTTCAGTTATCAATATATTAGCACTCATCAAGTCCTCATTCAGCCCACACTTCACTCACTCACTCACACACACACACACCTTCCATCTGCCTTAAATATCCACAATTTATCTATATAATTGAATGAATACATATAGCACACCTCATTTTTCATGCAAAGACTGAAACCAAAATTAAATTCTTGCATGGACAAAGCTGCCGTCATCTTTTCCTTCATCATTTACTATACTAAGCTCTAATTTTAACTAATCCATAAACAAACTTAAAAAATTCCACACACTAATAACACTGCAAGTGCACAACTTTTACAGCAACTCTTACTCATAAACACACTTATTTACAATCAATTATTCCAAAAAACTTAACTGAAACAGGAGCCTTCTTTATGATCTCTTATTCTTGGATAAAGGATTAAAACAAGACTATTATTTATTAAAATAAAGAGAAGTAATATCTTAGAAAAAAGAATGGCAACAGTTTTTTGGAAACCAAAGATACTACAGAAATGATGTTTGTGCCAAGAAAGTTAATTGTCAGTCCAAGAAGAAAAATCTGGTCTTGAGTGCCGAGTTGAGCATGTTTTTGATAAGGGAGAAAGAACTAAGGTCATTTTTAGAGAAAAAGAAAATTGTGTTTGGGAAGCAATGAAGGTAATTAAGTTGTCATAACTCTAGTGAAGGATGGTACAGAAATTGGAGTTTGGAGCTGACTGTAGATGATTGCAAAACTTGGAATGTTCGAACACTACAAAGTTTGCCATATGAGTAAGGCGAAATGGAGAGCATTATCGTGAGCAAAAACATAGATAACATTTACAGTAAGTGAAAGAAGGCTGCAAGTGTTTCTCAGAGCTCTTATCTCATCCACTGTCATTCTCATAAAGAAGATCTGAAGAGAGAAAACACCCTCTATGGCGACTCATAGAGAGATATCAAACCAAAGTATATGGAGGAGCAGAATCCAGGAAAATACAGGTGACTAGTGGTATGCTGCAGGGTTCTGTGATTGGACCACTGCTGTTTAATTTGTACATAAATGATATAGAAATTTCACTGCTTGGAAAGAAGTTAAACAGACATTCCAATGGGCAAGGTGCATCGTGCCATGTAATGAGTCACATGTTTGTAGCTAGTATAAACTGAAAGAATATGATGCACCCAAGTCAGTGCAACTGTGTCAGGGTAAAAGGGCTGCAAGAAGGGAACTGACAGAGATTGAAAGAGACATTGTGATAAAATGCCATACTGCAGGTCTATCTGTTTGGCAAATTGTTGCCAAATTGGTACATCCAAGGTCAACAATCAGTGATACCATACTGAGATGGAGATGGTAGTCAACTGCAAGTGCTACGAGCAGTGGATGACCCACCATATTCACTGAACATGACCGTAGGCTGATATGAAGGATAATATGTAAAAACTGCCATAAGTCAGCTGACATGTTGAATTTAGAGTTCTGGGTTCAACTAGAACATAAATTTGTACAAAAACATTCAGAACCGAGGCTCACAGCATAAGTTTTCATGATTGGACCACAATATGCAACTCCCACATTACCCAAACACCAAAATGGAGGTCATCTTCAGTGGTGTAAAGAGCATGTACAACTGGAATGTGGAAGTTTGGAAAGCTGTGTTATGGAGTGACGAATCATGCTACACCCTCTACCAAGCAGATAGATGGGTGTGGGTGTGATGGATGCCCAGTGAATGTCTCTTACCAGAGTGTGTATAACCCCAACTATGAAATTTGGAGATGGTAGTGTGATGGTATAGTACTGTTTTGGCATCAGTTTATTTGTGGTGCCACAAATACTGAACTTCGAGAAGTATCTGAACATTCTGGAAAATGTAACACATCCTACTTTGTGGCATTTGTACGGAATTAACCATTGTCTCTTTCAGCAAGAAAATGCATCATGTCATAAGGCTGCTGCTGTAGCTGCATGGTTTATGGACGTGAATGCCACCATACTTGAGTGGCCTCCAGAGAGTCCTGATCAACCCTAACTGAACATCTGTGGGATGAACTGGAGCACTGAGTAATTTCAAATAATGACCGTGTCACAACAGTCTTGGACTTTATTACATGCCTACAGCAAAAATGTATCAAAATTCCCATTAATCACTATCATGCCCTTGTAGAAAGTATGCTCTGTAGGATTGCTGTGGTCACTGCAACAAAAAGAGGTCCTATATCTTATTAAGGTGGGTATGGGTACAATGGCTGTTTGTCTTTCACATTATGGTATCAGGCCTTTATCTCTTTCAGCAAATTTCACAATGTAATTTGAAGGGAGATATTCCTGCTGATATGCAAATTTTGGTAGGGTAATAGTTAATCGAGATGATGTAGATAGCCTGCAGGAGATCTGAACAGGCTGACAATATGGGTAAAACATAACAGATGTTGATTTAACGTGGACAAGTGTAAAGTTATGCATTTTGAGATAAAAAGATTACAAGCGGGATGCTTAAGGGTCAAAGCTGTATAACTGAGAGGAGACCTCCACATAGCCTTTAAAGGAATGCGGAGAACTGACCAGGGTTTCTGACCTAATGTCCAATACTCACCTTCTCGTGGTGCACCCTGTTGGGTATCTACTTGGATACTGAACGAATGAGGATGGGCTGGCAATTTGGGATTTAGCTGACCAAATTGTATTCTTATTGGTTAAACCAAAATAAAAAATGATGGTACAACATGACAAAATTTCATGCCGGCTGGTGCATCACCCGGTTAAACAAGGCCCCCATTGTTTTCGCCAGGGAACCAGGGTGAACAGCGAAATGTCAACTACTGGAACAAATCTTAAAACACACCCCATTTCAACATCACCAGAGTTAAAGATTGGCACTATCAACATAACAAGCCTGAATGGCAAAGAAATGGAGCTAGCTAAGTAATTAGATAAGTACCAAATCGACATAATAGGGGTGACTGAAACAAAAAAGACAAAAACTGGTGAAATGTTTCTGAGCAATAAATACAAAATGTTATATTCAGGCAATGACAATCAAGGAAAAGAAGGAGTAGCCATAGTATTCAACACAAAATAAGAGGCTAATCTTCTTGAATGGCAGTCAGTCTCAAGTAGAGTAATGTGGGCAAATATCAGAATGGGGAACTGGACAATGAGACTTATTTGTGCCTATCATCCCACACAAGGTTCTACTAAGGTAGAAGTGGAGGAATTTTTTGAGGCTTTAAACGCAATTGACACAATGAAAAAGGAAAACTTGGTCCTTGTTGGAGATCTAAATAGCAGAGTAGGAAACGACTGTAAGACATATAAAAATATTTTGGGAAAATTTGGAGAAAAGAGCAAAGCTAATAATAATGGCAAATATCTGTTGGATTTCTGCTCAGGACATGGACTGGTTATTACTAACACCATGTTCCAACATAAAAATGTGCATAAATTCACATGGAGAGATGAGGCAAGGAATAAGAAAAGTCTCATTGACTATTTATTGTTGATAGTGATGTTTTCTCCCTGGTGCAGGACACCAGCGTGTACAGAAGATTTGAAATTGGAAGTGATCACTATTTAGTCTTGAGCAGGATAAAATTGAATTTCATATTGAAAAGAATAACATGTAAGAAAGTTTTAAAGCGAATAAAAGTTGAGTAGCTCTCAGATGTGAACTGAAGACTAAAATACACAAAGATTATTGAAGAAAAAATGAAAGAGTTTGAGAACAGGAATCAAACCTTGGAGATTCAGTGGCAAGCCTTGAAGAAAACCCTGATTGATTCAGCTAGAGAGGCATGTGGTGAAGTTGTCTGCAAGGGTAGAAAAATTAGAACTTCATGGTGGACACAGGAAGTTAAAGAGGCAGTGAAGGAAAAGAAGAAAGCATATCAAAAGTTACTGGCAAATAAGTCAGCTTTTACTCTTACAGAATAGAGACAAATGTAAGAAAGCTAAACAGTGTGTAAAACTAGCTAAACAAAAGTCATGGGAGGACTTTGGTAAGAACATAGAAAATAAATATCAAGAAGGTGCTAAGATATTCTGGAGGTTGTTGAAGAAGCTCAGAAATGAAGGAAAGAGTGCTGTAAAAGGAGTTAGAGATGATAAAGGTGACATGAAAATGGAAGAAAAAGATATCCTTGAAGTATGGAGTAATTACTTTGAAAAACTGCTAAATGAAACAAGCAGTGATGACAGCACAGTGGTAAAAAACACTGACCAGGCATGCAGTCAGGAATACATATCCATACTTGAAGTAGAAGTCAGAATACATATCCTGCTGCCTTTCCACATTTCAAAGGCTTGAAATGTGGGAAGGCAGCAGGAGTAGATGATATTCGACCAGAAATGCTGAAGTATGGTGATATAAGAGTCTTACAGTGGTTGCACTGCATTGTTCAGAAAGCCTGAACAGAGGGACAAATTCCCGACGATTGGAGTAGAGCTCTCATAGTACCCATATATAAAAAGGGAAATAAAACTGAATGTGAGAATTACAGAGGTATTTCCCTACTGAGTGCTCCTGGCAAGATCTATGCTTGAGAAATGGTTGAGAAGAATTGTGGAAGAAAAGCTTGGTGAAGAACAAGCTGGATTCAGGCCAAATAGAGGCTGTCAGGATCAGATCTTCACTTTACAACAAATTGTTGAGAAAGCATGGGAATATAACAAAGATCTGTAGTTAAGTTTTGTCGATCTGGAAAAGGCATATGACAAGGTGCCAAGAGAGAAGCTATTCAATACGCTGCAGTTATATGGTGTCAATGGGGCATTATATCAAGCAATACTTAGTCTTTATTTGAGTTGTAAGTCAGCAGTTACAATTGAAGGAAGAACAGGAAGATGGTTTAATGTTAAATCTGGTGTGAGACAAGGATGTACATTATCCCCTCTGTTATTCATTATCTATATGGATCGCATTATGAAGGAAAGTGGTATTAAACCTGATATATCAAAATTGGAGATGTTAATGTCAGCTCTTTGCTTTATGCGGACGATGTTATACTTCTAAATAAATCTGCTACAAGTCTGCAAGATTCACTGACTAAATTGAATAATTGTTGTAATAGATATGGTATGAAGGTCAGCATTAAAAAGACAAAGACAATGAAAATAGGCAGAATCGTTGAAAATGTCAACTGTTGTGAATGGAGAACCTGTGGAACAAGTAAAACAATTCAGCTACTTAGGCACGATTTTTAGTGAAGATGGTAAATTAAATATGGAAATAGACAACAGAATCAACAAAGCTGGTATGGTAGGAAGTCAATTGAATAAATTCATATGGAATAAGAGAGAAATTAGTCGGAACACTAAATTAGCTGTATACAAAACAGTGTTCAAACCAGTTTTAACTTATGTATCTCAGAGCTGGGTCAGAAATAAAACACTTGATCAAAGACCGCAGATATGAGAGTCCTGAGAAAGATTAGAGGTGTGAACAGATGGCATCAATGGCAATAGCATATTAAAAACAAGGATATTAGGAAAGAACTTGACATTGTCAGCATCCAGGAATGCGTTAGCAGAGCTAATCTCAGGTGGTATGGTCACTTAAACAGAATGGGCGAGGAAAGATTAGCAAAACAAGTGTTCTCTGCCAGGTTGGCAGCAAAACGACCCAGAGGAAGACAAGATATAGGTGGATTGATACAGTACAAAGTGCCTTAGACGATAGAAATATAAGATCTGATAATGTTGGAGTCTTGACAAGTAACAGACTGATTTGGAGGAAAATTGTAGATAGGAAGTTAGTAATGATGTAATTTTGTTCATGTAGTACTATCATATCCTGTACACCCCTTGAGGATACATGGCAGGAATTTGATGATGATGATGAAGATTACAAGCTGTGTGCCACACTGAGCGAACTCCAGGAAACTGATGAAGCCAGAGATTTAGGGGTAGTAGTAATAAAGAATTTTATAGGATTGATGCACTGGAAAAATTTCATTACTTAGCTAGAGGAAACAGAACAAGAGGTCATCCTTAGAAATTGGGTAAGAGTATGGTTAGCAAGGATGCAAGGACTAGATTTTTTGCTTTGAGAGTGGTGAATGAATGGAAGGATGCCTAAACCAATTGTAAGTGCTTTGTCTGTTAATAGTTTCAAGGAGAGGAACAACAGATAGTGTTGATAGTTTGGATCTCCACTAACAGGTCTTAGGACTCAACGGGGGTGCCTGTGCAATATTAATAATAATATATTATCATAATTAAAATCCAATAATAATCACCTTTCTCTTGTTCAATAAGCGAATTTGCCAATCCATTAGTGGAGTTTTTTCCATTTGGTTATACTCTAAATTAAAGATGCCAAGAAATTATATTTTTGGTTTATCATTTATCCAAGTGTAAGTAAACAAAGTTTGCATGTGATGTCACGTCATGACTGGGCTACTTGTATATAGAGGCTAATGACTTCATATCAATTGCATTAGTATCTCATAATGCAATGCACATATCCTTATGGACATGTATAATGCCATGCATTATGGGAGGGACCACTACCCAGACAAATTTTGACTTTTATTGAAGTCTCATCAGTGGGAGCCAGACCCAGAGGTGGTACTAAGGTTGCAGTAATGCAGAAGCCACATTTCCATATACAAGTAGCAAAAAGGTATCACACCTTATTACTAAAATACTCTGGATTAGAGATAGATGTTGAAAGTATATACACTTGGATAAAGGATAAACCAAGAGTATAATTTATTTGGCATCTTTAATTTATAATATAACCAAGTGAAAAAACTTTCAACATCTATCTCTAATCCAGAGTATTTTATAATAAAATGACACCTTTTGACTACTTGTATTTGGAAATATTATTTCTACATTACTTCAACCTTCACATCACTTCTAGGTCTGGCTCTCACTGATGAGACCTCAAAGGTCAAAACTGGTATGAGTAGTGGCCCCTCCCATAATGCATAGCATTATACATGTCCATAAGGATATGTGCATCGCATTAGCAGATACTAAAGCAACTGATGTGAAGTCATATGATTTCTGCATTACTTCAACCTTTGTATCATTTCTGGGTGTGGCTCCCACCGATGAGACCTCAAAGGTCGAAACTGGTCTGGGCAGTGGCCTTTCTCATATTGCATAGCATTATACATGTCTGTAAGGATATGTGCATTGCATTATGGGATACTAAAGCAATTGATGTGTAGTCATTAGCCTCTATATACAAGAAGCCCAGTTGTGAAGTGACTTAACGTGCAAAGGTTGTTTGCTTACACTGGGTAAAAAGATAAACCAAGAATATAATTTTTGACATCTTCAATTTATGCAAATTCATTTCTTTGTCATTACACTCTAGCATATTCTCTGATCTATAACATTCCCCTTCTTGTGCTTTCCACATTCACAGAAAAATCATACTTGTTTCTGTTCCCATCAAGAAATCATCCTTATCTAACACCACAAGTATCATTTTTCTGAATGAATCAACACTATGAGTGCAGTATTTCATCTCCCTTATTTTTGATACTGCTGGCATTCATAAATAAGCATAGTAATTCACTTTCAGGTCTATATGTACTTTTTATGATAGCAACACACGCGATGTGCCCCCAGAACTTCAGTCCACTGTGTACCATCACTCCAAGATCCAAAATCTCATCCACTTCTTGAAGTACAGCTCCACCAATCCAGTATGTAGCATTATATCTCTGTATCCCAAAGTGTAATACGTTGCATTTATTAATATTAAAACTTTAACCCCACTCATTTGTCCAAACTAAAATTTACAGTAAAGAATTTATGGAGACAGAACACGTGTTAGAATCATTACTTAACATTACGCAAGTAACAATCGACGTTTCGACCTCTGTATTGGTCATTGGGAAAACATACATATGCGCAATATACAAACTACATGCCACTGCACTATACAAAAGTAAAATGAATCTAAATGTTTGTTAATCATTTATTCCAGCCTGACCTATGGTGAGAAAAAAAAAAAAAAAATGGAACCACATTAAACAATTTCTACAGTCCTTTTGTATTGAGATTTTCTTCCGTCTGGAGTTATTCTGGTTGCTATGTGGGTTGAAGATGGGTCTCTCCACATTCTTGGAATAATTAATCCATCATTTTTGTTCAGATTTGGACAATGTTTTAGCATTTCACAAGCTCCTTTCAATTTTCTTTCAAACCAGGTTTTGGTGCAGTGTATGAGCTTATTGCCTTTCCAATCAATTCTGTGGCATGTTTGGAGTGCGTGGTGTGAGAGGCCTGTGGAGGTATTTAATATGCCGTTTGTGTTCATCTTTTCTGATTGGGATGGTGCATCCTTCCCCTCCCCTATGTAAGGTAGGTCACAGGTACATCAGGTACATTGAATTTTGTAAACCTCTGAGTGGGCAAGGTATGGAAGAGGATCTTTGGAGCTAAGTAAATTTCTTAATTTTGCCAGAAGTTTGAAGCTTGTCTTGATGTCTTTTAGTGTTCTATTTTTTTCCAAAATGCCTCTAATGTAGGGTATGGCTATGACATTCTTATAATCTTTATTGCTTTTAATGGCATTTTACATTACAAATGTTTCGTTAATGATTTCAAATTCTTGGTTCAGAGCTTGTTCACTGGAGCAAATTGTTAGGGCTCTGTGTTTGAGGGTGCTGATGAATCCTAGTTTTGTGTTGGAACCCTGAGGCATGCCACCAGTCACCTTCCTTTTCTGAGACATGGCTCCATCATACACAAGTTCCTGGTATCATCCAGAGAGCCAATCTCCAATCCATCTAACCAATATACGATCTATTTCTATCCTCTGCAGCTTGTACACCAAGCTATCTATAATTTTAGATATCTATAAAATGCTTTTGCAAAGTCAAGAATACCACTGTATATGATTCTCCCTTAGCCAACACATTCATCCTTATAAAACATAAGCAGATCATTAAAACAAGACCACGCCTACCATCATAGAGAATCTTATGTCAATCAAAATGGTAAGTCTGGTCTATGCTTTGTACACCACACACACACACAGAATCAGATAAAGTAGTCGTAAACTCATACATTTACTACCTTAGAGAAGCTAAGAATTTTATTTCTCTGTTTTAGAGACTAAACATCATACATTGTCTCTTACACACACACATGCACACACACACATAGGGGGGGGGGGGGTATACAATCAGTCCTCGACTTATTTCAACAATTCCATTTCAACAATCCCATCACGAAGCAAAAAAATCATAAGCCTGAAATCATCATATGAACCATAAGGATATGTTAACAATTAACATACATGAATGCTAAAATACGTAACTCCTTTTTTTTTTTTATTATTTTTTTTATAGTATTTTGATGGATTTTACTCTTCCAGTAAAATACTTCCAGTAAGACTTAGAAGAACCGCAACCTTTGACCGATGCGATGGTACGGGAGTAAGTGAATGTGCGCATGGTGAGGAGGTAGGGATGCAGAAGCTATGCCTGTCTGCCACAACACAGTTACATTTCCGGTGCTCATCTATTGGTATTGTTCAACATACTGTTGCGCGAGTCCATCGACAGTGCTTGCTATCATTGAACTCTTTTTCAGGTGCTTAGAAATGTTGCATAAAAAACATAAATATGAACAGAAGTTTTAGACCATGGTGGGAAGAGGAGTTTCTTTTTACGAAATGACAAAATAAACAATGTGTCCCATATGCCAAATAACACTTGCGCAATTCAAAGCCAGCAATCTCAAGCATCATTATGACATGCATCACAGTAATTTTAAGCATAAAAAATGAGGGGAACTAAACTTTCAACTTTGAAAGAACAACTCCACGGTCAAAGTAAATTGATGTCCATGTTTACTAAAGAGGCTGATGTTACTACCGAGGCTGGTTTTAGTTTAGCATTAACATTGCACAGGCAAAATGTCCGTACACAGAAGGAGAATTTGTCAAGAAGGATATTGCACAAATAATTTCAGTTTTAGACCTGGATAATAAAAATAAAAAAATTGTCAAACTAATTGTACAGATGCCAGTCTCCAGGCATACAATTGAAGGGAGAATTTTTGTTATCAGTGCTGTCATTGTAAATAATTTACAAAATAACTTGAAAAACTGTGCTGCATTTAGTCTGTCTTTGGATGAATCTACACATATTCAAGACAAACCACAACTATCTACATTTGTCTGCTTTGTATCTCACAACCTGGATATCAAGGAATTTGATAGAGTTGAAAGATACGTGTGGCTCTAACATCAAAGAAGCTCTCAATGTTGCATTTACAAAAGCTTCAGTATCACATTAAAAAAAAAAAAATCGGCAGAATTGCAATCGATGGTGCTCCAACTATGAGGGGTAAAACTAAAGGACTGATGGGGATCCTTGAGAATGATGAATCATATCCTTCTTTCCTACCTGTACATTGCATTATTCACAGGGAACATCTAGTTACCAAATGTTTTAAATTTGAACATGTAATAGAAGTAGTTCTAAGAACTGTCAATTTTATTCATTCAAGTGCTAAAACACACTGACAATTCAAAAGCTTTCTCGATGAGTTGAATTGCGACGAGATTCCTAATGATACATCATGATTTTGCTTAGTAAAGTGCTCTCAGTTAGCAATGTATTAAACAAATTTTTTTGTTGTTGTTAGACCGAATCGAACAGTTTCTTAGAGAGAAGGAGAAATTTTTCTCTCATCTCTAAGATGGTTGTTAGAATGGCATTTATTACAGATGTTTTCCAGCATCTACAGATATTAAATGTTTCACTTCTAGGAAAAGAAAAACTGATAACCGATCTTGCTCAGACTGTGCTAAGCTTCCAAAGCAAACTGCAACTTTCCCAGAGAGATCTGGAAAACAAAACTTTCAATTAATTCATTTGTCTAAAGAAAATACTGACAAATTTGCCAGGAGCGGAATTTAAAATTCCGCTCCTGGCAAATTAAATTATGCAAATTAAATGATCTGGCCGAAGAACTCAACAATCAATTTTGCAACCTACGAGAACTTAAGCCAACATTCGCTTTTTTGGAAAATCCTTTCCTCACAATGTGCTTGAGTACTGTTGTCCTATTTCAAAAACAATTGTGATGGATGTCGTAGCTACAGAACTGAAACTTTTGGAATTTCAGGAGAACAAAGGACTCAAGCTAGTGAAGTAAAGTGAATGTTCTGTGATTTGTCCTATTTCAAAAGCGATTGTGATGGATGTCACAGCTACAGAACAGGAGCTTTTGGAATTTCAAGAGGACGAAGGACTGAAGCTAGTGAATGTTCTGTGATTGAGTTTCGGAAGCAAGTTCCGGACCAAAGGTATCCACCACTTAAGACTTTCGCTATAGACCACCCCTGGTTTATAGCGAAATAATACAATGTACAAATTATAATTTTTTTGTGTGTGTGTGTGTGACTCCCACCCATCAAAGGTTTGTAAATCTATAGTACATTAGTGGCTAGGGATTATTTTTCTATTAATTTTTTTTGGTTTTTTAATTCATTTTTTTTTATCTGATCCTGGTAGAAAATGAAAACCTTCACGCCTCCAAAGAAAGCAGGGAAGTGGACTCATACCAGACAATAAAATCCATCTCTTACCTAAAGACAATCACAAAAAATCTATGGCCACAGCAGGATTCAAACCTGCAGCCTGTTGGTTGGAGAGCAGATACACTAAACACATGGCCAACCATCCACACCATCAAATACTAACAGTACTGTACTGTAATAAATCATGAAACATAGCGTACACTTGCTAGTAAAATCATATAGAAACACATGGAGCAATTGGACAATTCACCAGAAGATGCAGAGGCAACTAGATAACAACCAATTCATCAAATTCAGAAATTGCAACAAAGCAACCTGAAAATGGTTCACCAGCTGCATAACTTGTGGAAAGTCTACACTAATCTTCACAGAATGATGTGACAGTAGAAGTGGACTATTCTAAAAAAATTGTGCATTGCATTCAATTCAGTCTGCTCAAGTAATTTCTATGTTGCAAGCATATATAGCTTATACCATTATAGACAGGCTTATACATTGGTAACACATGATTATTAAATTATTTAAGGAATTTACAACGTATACTGAAACATTATTAAAGTTTCTTTTAATTAATATTCCAGTATGCATTGAAAATTCTTCCTTCATCATCATCATCATCAAATTCCTGCCATGTACCCTCAAGGGGTGTACAGGATATGACAATACTACATGAAAAAATTACATCATTACTAACTTCCTATCTACAATTTTCCTCCAAATCAGTCTGTTACTTGTGAAGACTCCAACATTATCAAATCTTATATTTCTATCGTCTAAGGCACTTTGTACTGTATCAATCCACCTATATCTTGGTCTTCCTCTGGGTCGTTTTCCTACCAACCTGGCAGAGAACACTTGTTTTGCTAATCTTTCCTCTCCCATTCTATTTAAGTGACCATACCACCTGAGATTAGCTCTGCTAATGCATTCCTGGATGCTGACAATGTCAAGTTCTTTCCTAATATCCTCATTTTTAATATGATATTGCCATTGATGCCATCTGTTCACACCTCTAATCTTTCTCAGGACTCTCATATCTGCGGTCTCTATTCTTTGGTCAAGTGTTTTACTTCTGACCCAGCTCTCAGATCCATAAGTTAAAACTGGTTTGAACACTGTCTTGTATACAGCTAATTTAGTGTTCCGACTAATTTCTTTCTTATTCCATATGAATTTATTCAATTGACTTCCCACCATACCAGCTTTGCTGATTCTGTTGTCTATTTCTATATTTAATTTACCATCTTCAGTAAAAATCGTGCCTAAGTAGCTGAAATGTTTTACTTGTTTCACAGGTTCTCCATTCACAACACAGTTGACATTTTCAATGATTCTGCCTATTTTCATTGTCTTTGTCTTTTTATTGCTGACCTTCATACCATATCTATTACAACAGCTATTTAATTTAGTCAGAGAATCTTGCAGACTTGTAGCGGATTTATTTAGAAGTATAACATCATCCGCATAAAGCAAAGAGCTGACATTAACATCTCAATTTTGATATCAGGTTTAATACCACATTCCTTCATAATGTGATCCATATAGATAATGAATAACAGAGGGGATAATGTACATCCTTGTCTCACACCAGATTTAACATTAAACCATCTTCCTGTACTTCCTTCAATTCTAACTGCAGACTTACAACTCAAATAAAGACTAAGTATTGCTTGATATAATGCTCCATTGACACCATATAACTGCAGCGTATTGAATAGCTTCTCTCTTGGCACCTTGTCATATGCCTTTTCTAAATCAACAAAACTTAAATACAGATCTTTGTTGTAATCCCATGCTTTCTCGACTATTTGTCGTAAAGTGAAGATCTGATCCTGACAGCCTCTATTTGGCCTGAATCCAGCTTGTTCTTCACCAAGCTTTTCTTCCACAATTCTTCTCAACCGTTTCTCAAGTATACTTGCATAGATCTTGCAAGGAACACTCAGTAGGGAAATACCTCTGTAATTCTCACATTCAGTTTTATTTCCCTTTTTATATATGGGTACTATGAGAGCTCTACTCCAATCATCAGGAATTCGTCCCTCTGTCCAGGCTTTCTGAACTATGCAGTGCAGCCACTGTAAGACTCTTATACCACCATACTTCAGCATTTCTGGTCGAATATCATCTACTCCTGCTGCCTTTCCACATTTCAAGCCTTTGATGGCTTTTTCTACTTCAAGTATGGATATGTATTCCTGACTGCATGCATGATCAGTGTTTTTTATCACTGTGCTGTCATCACTGCTTGTTTCATTTAGCAGTTTTTCAAAGTAATTACTCCATACTTCAAGGATATCTTTTTCTTCTGTCTTCATGTTACCTTTATCATCTCTAACTCCTTTTACAGCACTCTTTCCTCCATTCCTAAGCTTCTTCAACAACCTCCAGAATATTTTGCCACCTTCTTGATATTTATTTTCTATATTCTTGCCAAAGTCCTCCCATGACTTTTGTTTAGCTAGTTTTACACACTGTTTAGCTTTCTTTCATTTGTCTCTGTATTCTATAAGAGAAAAACGCCAACTTATTTGCCAGGAACTTTTGATATGCTTTCTTCTTTTCCTTCACTGCCTCTTTAACTTCCTGTGTCCACCAGGGAGTTCTGATTTTTTTATGCTTGCACACAACCTCACCACATGTCTCTCTGGCAGAATCAATCAATGTTTTCTTCAGAGTTTGCCACTGAATCTCCAAGGTTTGATTCCTGTTCTCAAACTCTTTCATTTTCTTTTCAATAATCTTTCTGTATTTTAGCATACAGTTCACATCTGAGAGCTGCTCAACTTTTATTCGCTTTAAAACTTTCTTACATGTTATTCTTTTCAATATGAAATTCAATTTTATCCTGCTCAAGACTAAATAGTGATCACTTCCAATTTCAAATCCTCTGTACACTCTGGTGTCCTGCACCAGGGAGAAAACATCACTATCAACAATAACATAGTCAATGAGACTTTTCTTATTCCTTGCCTGATCTCTCCATGTGAATTTGTGCCCATTTTTATGTTGGAACATGGTGTTAGTAATAACCGGTCCATGTCCTGAGCAGAAATCCAACAGGTATTTGCCATTATTATTAGCTTTGCTCTTTTCTACAAATTTTCCCAAAATATTTTTATATGTCTTACAGTCGTTTCCTACTCTGCTATTTAGATCCCCAACAAGGACCAACTTTTCCTTTTTCATTGTGTCAGTTGCTTTTTTTAAAGCCTCAAAAAATTCCTCCACTTCTACCTTAGTAGAACCTTCTGTGGGACCATAGGCACAAATAAGTCTCATTGTCCAGTTCCCCATTCTCATATTTGCCCACATTACTCTACTTGAGACTGACTGCCATTCAAGAAGATTAGCCTCGTATTTTGTGTTGAATACTATAGCTACTCCTTCTTTTCCTTGATTGTCATTGAAATTCTTCCTTAAATAATTTAATAGCTTCTACCATTTTTCTACTTTGCTAAAATCTCTCCATGTGAGGATCAATTTCCTCAAAGAAGCAAAGTATCTTATTAACAGAGTTGAATGACTCCTTCAAATTTTTTCACAGTAAATGTTTTTGGCAACACTGCTTCCTCTTATTTTTCTCCCTTCAACAAATTTCTGCACTTCTAACTCTAAGATTTTTTTCTGCAGCTTCCAACAAATGCCCTATGTTGTCATTTTTAACCTCCAATTTCAATATTTTTACCCAATAACACTATCTTGTAAGGCTTTGTTTTTGTTGAAATCTGTGAATCCATGAACATATATTATCAGGAGCTTCTTCCAAATACCATTCATATATTCTGCTGTCACCTCACTATGCTACATCTGAAAGATGTCTTCCAAACAGTGAGTTTTCTTATTCTCAGTAGCCTGGAAAAAAGTATTTGTAAATGAAATGCACTGAAAACAGCAATAACATCTTAGTCCATGGGTTGAAGGAGTGAGGTGGTATTCAGTGAAGAAGTTAATGGGATGCCGTCCTAAGTACAAGTGGTCATATGTCAAGGAATGCTGATATTCAAGTTGCAGCACATGGGTCTGGATGTCAGATAGGTATCAGAGAGTTATGTATGGTGGAGCAATATCAAAGAGGCAAAAGATTACAAGTGGGGTTTCACAGGGTTCAGTATTGGGGCCTATATTATTTAACCTTTATATCAATGACATTGTCCGTGGATTGCAAGGGGATATTTGGTTGTTTGCAGATGATGCAAAGCTGGGAAGGGTTATTAGTAATAGTACAGATGTGATAGCCCTGCAAGAGGATTTGAATAAGCTAGATAGATGGGCAAATGAATGGGGATGTCGGTATAATGCAGCAAAATGTAAGGGCTTGAGGTTTGGGACACATCGATGGGATGCTGCATATTCTATGGGAAGAGTTATACTGGAGGAAGTAGGGGAGACAAGAGATCTGGGGTTGATGATTGATAGAAACCTGAAATTTAGGGGACATATTGCAAAGGTGGTGAAGGTAACACAGAGGATTGCTGCACTTATGAGAAGGACACTGACCTGCAGAGATAAAAGGGTTATCATTCCGTTGTATAAGTCTCTGATCAGACCACACTTAGACTATTGTTCTCAGATTTGGTGTCCAGGATTTGAAGGGGATAAATTAACTGTGGAAAGGGTACAAAGACGGATGACAAAGATGGTTTCAGGACTGTACAATTTTGGTTATGAGGATCGGCTGAGGGAATGTGGACTGCAGAGTTTGGTGGATAGAAGGAGGGGGTGATATGATTGAGACTTTTAAACTGTTGAGAGGTGGTTACAGGGTTGACACTCGGGAGTTCTTTCGCTTGGTTGAACAGCGGGAAGGAGTCATGACAAGGGGCCATTCCTGGAAGTTACGAAAGGAAACAGTGAGAAAGAGGGTGAGGAGTGGTTTCTTTGCATGGTGGGTGGTTGAACCATGGAATGCATTGCCTGATGGAGTGGTGAGAGCAAGAACAGTCAATGCATTTAAGGAGTGGCATGATAGACTTTGTGTTTCCTAGGAGGGACCTCCCTCGATGAGTCTTGATAGACTTGTGTTTCTTAGAAAGGGCCTCCCACGTAGTCTTTTGACTCCATGGAGGCCTGAATAATAACAGCAATAACATCTGGATTACCAATGGTAATATAGATGCAAGGTCATTATCACCACCCTAATTACTGAAGGCCACTTCAAACCTATGTAAGCAGAACTGTGGTCTCACATCAGGTGACTTTTAAAAATCTACCACCATCAAGATGTTAACCAGTCTACTGTGTTTCCAAATTAAGTTTAATGGAAGAATGGCTTTCCTGATACTATAGAGAAAATGGTCAGTTCACCTACACATTATTTTTCAGTGTCTGTGGGATTGATTCCGCAACTTGGCTTATGAGATGAAAAACTGCAATACTGAGGGGTGGGGGAAATGATTTCAGCCTGACTAATTGAGAACTGACTGGAAAATGTTTTATCACTCAAATTTTGATTTCCATCATTATTCAATCCTCTTTAGAACACTGAGGATTGTTTGCAAGTGGTTATCCAGAAGTAGTAGTTAGTTCTTAACAACAATCTTTTACTCATTTAAGCATTTATGCCACATACAGTAAAACATTACCAGGCGAGAAAACAAAACATCATTATTAAATTTATCTATATTATCAAATAACTCAAATTTCAAAGAAATAAGATATATAAAGTATGCAACTCACCTCTAAACAAGTCTGAAGAATGTCAGTAGATGTAGGAGGCAACGTGGCCTGGCTACCCAATAAAATAAGTGGTCTCTTTGCTTTAGATACAAGTTCAGCAGCTTTCTGAACTGAAATCAAATACCAAAGATATATAAAGGTTACTGAAATCATGCATTTTGCTTCAATTGATGATTTTATATTATTACAATCAGTCAGGAGTTCATGCAACTTTTCACTATAGTCCACTTATTAACTGACTGCCATACTATATTTAAATGATCTGCTATCAAATAATATAATTTGTAACACCATATACCAGTACATTCAAGTTATTCCTCCTACCCCCAAACATACCCCAAAAGAATCGTCTACTTCTTGCTCACTACATCTTCATATAACTTTCTAGAATTTTTTTTTAAAGAAGAATTATCTAGTACAGTTGATTCTCACTAGCAAACACTGATATAGCAAACTCACACTGATACAGCACTCACACCACAGGAAAGTTAACTACTTGTAGGAACTAAAAAAAAAAAAAAATCCTGCCATTTCTGTAAGTTCTCAATAGCAAGGATCAAATGCATAAATTTATTATTATTCCAGATCTCCTTGGAGTCCAAAGCTTAATCCTTTAAAGAGGTTCACCTTAAACAATACAAAGTCTATGATACCACTCCTTAAACTTATTTGATTCACTTTCCTAACCATCCAATATATCTTAATCAATGGCACATCTTTTTCTTTGCTTTTTCTAGATCTGTAGATCATAATTTTTATCCTTATAGAAGTTAAGCTCAACAGCAGTATGATCAATCATTGTATAAAACAGGACAATCCCAATTCTTTGTCTACTCTTCCCATTAGGGAAGCAAACCTCTGCAGTCTTCATCATTTGGCAGTGTGATTCTACAGAATTCGGATTTCTTGTGACAATCTACTATCATATCCAAATTTCTGGTTTCCTAAATTCCCTTCAGCAGATTCAATAGCATGCAAATTTTTTGGTTCAAAGTTTAATTCTGTACATTTTTAAGCAAGGTACAGTAGCCATTCACAATTATTCTTCATTAAACATCCTTTAATAGATAGCATTAGTAAGTTGGATAAGAGATTGGCTGTCTGTAAGTAACGACCAAATTATGTATGGAGGGAGCAGTATCATTGAAGAGGATAAGTCATTAGAGAGGTTTAAATGAGAATATGCAGTTATTTGTAAATGATGCAAAGATAGCAAAAACTATGAGGAAATTAGCAGACATTGCGGATTTTCAGTAGGATACAAATAGATGTGTGAGTGGACAGGTGAATGAAGCCCAGTGAATTACTGCAAAATATAAGATTATGAAATTTGGAAGTCAAGAATTAAATGAAGAGATACAATTAGTGGGGATAGTTTACAGGAGGCATGAGATATAGGATCTGGGAATAGTGGTGGACAATGCCCTAATATTTAAACGGCAAACTGCTAAATCTGAGGGCATCATTGCAATAAATTATGGCAATGATGCAGAGGATAATGACATGTACAAATAAGGAGGTTATGATACCCTTGAGTAAGACCTTGTTCAGACACACATATGGATCACTGTGTGTAGATTTCACCCCTGATCTTCAAAAGGTAATGAGGATGTAACGGGGGGACATCCGGAAACATTTAACTAAGGTGGTTTTTACCAGTGTCTAGAATGTTGGATATTAAGGAATGGGAAAGTGCAATTTGCAGTGCTGATGGATAGGAAAAAGAGGGGATATTAGTGAGACATAAAATGTAAGAGAATTTTCATGAAATGAGGTGCAATGCAGGTAACACAAGAGGCTATCTCTGGAAGTTAAAGGCATGAGCAGTCAAAATAGCTGGTGAGTGGACTTCACTGCCTGAGACTTAGGGAACACTTTTGCAAAAACAGCAAAAGAGTTCAAGGTACAGCATGATGGCATGTGCAACCTTGACATGACTTCATGCACACCTGATAATGAAAGTCAGGTAACTTCAGTAGAAATCTCGCCATTTGCAGTGAAGCATTTCCTCACACAAAATGGTTCTCTCAACTTAGGGAACAGATATCAAAATCGGGGGGGGGGGGGGGGGGCTGAGCAACAAGTGGCTTCACATAGCCATGCCACAAATGATGGTCAATGCATGATATCTGACACTAAGTCAGGTTCTTCCTCCATTTTGAAGTCTCATTTTGTAGAACAAGAAACACTGGAAACAGAATTACTCAAAATCTGTCTTCAAACTGATGTAAAAGCTGGTGACATCAAGAGACAGCATCTAAAACATATCTGAGTTCTTGACAGAAAACTGTGTTAAGCAATATGTAACGAAGAGAACAGGACCAAGTCCTGTTCTAGTCATAGTCGAGACATTCGGTGAGAAATTTATCAAGGTATTTCATCCTCATTAGTGCGATATCATCATCATCAAATTTCTATCATATTCTATACACCACAAGGGGTGTACAGGATATGATAGTACTACATGAAAAACTTACATCATTACCATCTACAAATGTCCTCCAAATCATTCTGTTATAGTACGCCCACAGATTCGAGACCCTTCGACACATGTCAACAGGAGGAGAATCCATTTCGATAATAGGATAATCAGTCCGTATTGTGGGATGAGTTGTTTATTATTACACATCGGAAAATTAACTTCTCTTTTATGATTATTTTGTAGTTAACTATGTTGCTTGCATAACAGTTGGAAAATTTTACTTATAAAGTATGTGATTTCGCGTGTTGTCGACCAATTCGTACATCCTTCATTTCTTTCTTCCCTTCAGCATGAATCGACGATTCTTGGCAAGACACCAAGCAGAGATCTACAAACTGTGGGCAAATTATATCTGTCAAGACTCCAACATTATCAGATCTTATATTTCTGTCTCTGAGGCACTTTTTACTTTATCAATCCACCCATACTTTGGTCTTCCGCTGGGTTTTTTTCCTGCCAACCTGGCAGAGAACACTTGTTTTGTTAATCCTTCCTCTTCAATTCCGATTCCTGGATGATAACAATGTCCAGTTCTTTCCTAATATCCTTGTTTTTAATATGATATTGCCATTGATGCCATCTGTTCATGCACCTAATCTTTCTCAGGACTCCCATATCTGCAGCTTCTAGTCTTTGGTCAAGTGTTATTTCAAAATAGGCTCTCAGATCCATAAGTGAAAACTGGTTTGGACATCGTCTTATGTAGCTAATTTAGTGTTTTGACTAAATTCTCTTATTCCATATAAATTTTTAAGTTTTCAACTTCCTACCATACCAGGTTTGTTGATTCTGATATTTATTTCCGTATTTAATTTACCATCTTCACTAAAAATTGTGCCTAAGTAGTTTAAATGTTTTACTTGTTCTATAGGTTCTCCATGCACAATGCAGTTGATATTTTCAATATTTCTGCCTATTTTCTTTGTCTTTTTATTGCTGACCTTCATACCATATCTATTACAACAGTTATTCAATTTTGTCAGGGAATCTTGCAGACTTGTAGAGGATTTATTTAGAAATATAACATCATCTGCATAAAGCAAAGAGCTGACATTAACATCTCCAATTTTAATATCAGGTTTAATACCATTTTCTTTCATAATGTGATCCATATAGATAACGAATAGCAGAGGAGATAATGTACAGCCTTGTCTGACACCAGATTTAACATTAAACCATCTTCCTGTACTTCCTTCAATTCTAACTGCTGACTTAGACTCAAATAAAGACTAAGTATTGCTTGATATAATGCCCCATCGACACCATATAACTGTAGTGTTTTGAATAGTTTCTCTCTTGGCACCTTGTCATATGCCTTTTTCAGATCTACAAAACTCAAATACAGAGTTCTGTTATATTCCCATGATTTCTTAACTCTTTGTCATAAAGTGAAAATCTGATCCTGACAGCCTCTATAAGGCCTAAATCTAGCTTGTTCTTCACCAAGCTTTCCTTCCACAATCGTTCTCAACCATTTCTCAAGTATACTTGCATAACTCTTACCAGGAACACTCAGTAGAGAAATACCTCTGTAATTTTCACATTCAAGTCTTATTTCCGTTTTTATATAAAGTTACTAGAGCTCTACTCCAATCATCTGGAATTCATCCCTCTGTCCAGGTATTCTGAAGTATGCAGTGCAGTCACTGTAAGACTTTTATACCTCCATACTTGAGCATTTCTGGTCAAATATCATCTAATCCAGCTGTCTTTCCACATTTCAGGCTTTTGGTGGCTTTTTCTACTTCAAGTATGGATATGTATTACTGATTACATGCCTATTGAGGGTTTTTTATCACTGTGCTGTTACTGATTGTTTCATTTTTAGCAATTTTTCGAAGTGGATTACTCCATACATTAAGGATATCCTTTCCTCCAGTTTTCATGGCACTTTTATCATCTGTAATTCCTTTTATAGCACTCTTTCCTCCACTTCTGAGCTTTCTTAACAATCTCCAGAATATCTTACAACCTGTCAGGAACTTTTGATATGCTTGCTTCTTTTCTTTCACTGCCTCTTTAAGTTCCTGTGTCCACCATGAAGTTCTGATTTTTCTATCCTTGTAGACAACCTCACCACATGCCTCTCTGGCTGAATCAATCAGTTTTCTTCAAGGCTTGCCACTGAATCTTCAAGGTTTGGTCAGGGCCAGCATTTGCCCAGGGTGGCAAATTTTCATAAATATATACAAAATTTTCAGGCGTATTATTTTTTAAATATTTTTTATTTATATTACATGGTGCAAGTCTATATTATATAAATTTATATTTATATAAAATTTTTATATAGTTTAATGATTTATATTTATATTAAGTGGGACGCAGTGGCGTGGCATGACTAACTTCATAGGGAAGTATTTGACAAATCTCGTTAATTATGTCGGGATACGGAAGAAAACGGTTATAGGAGGCTTGATACCATAAAAAAAAAAAGTGTTAAAAGACGCAAATATTAAAAAAATGAGTGGTTTCTTGAGTAAATTCTTAAAATCAGATAATTCTAATGATAGTGTTGGTGAAATCGTTGCTTCAACTTCACAAAGTCGAGAGCACAACAACGTAACATTAGAAATTACAGAAAAACCAATCTCGAATTGCTAGTTTCTGAAGAGTTGGAAAAAAGCAAAATACAGAATCACAAGAATTTACAAGCACTAACACCACTAGCTAAACTCAAAGAAGTGAAATTTCATATGATCCTGCAGAATGGCCTCAGATAATTAATGATTCATTTAGATTGTTCATGGTAGAGAAGGGACTGGTACAAATTGGTACCTCTGATAAAGAAAATAAATTTAATTTTCCGCAAGACAGCCGTGGTTGCCATTTCAAACCGCCATATTACAAAAGACAATTACATAATGGTGAAGTAGTGCGAAGATTGTTGCTTTTGTTGTAAGCTTTTTTCAACTATTCAAATTGCATTGACAACAGTAGGTAACAGTGACTGGAAACTTTTATCAGAAATTTTAACTGACCATGAAAACAGAAAGAGTCATTTAATAGCTCATAACAAATGGATAGAATTAGAAGTTAGAGTAAAGTCCAAAACAACTATTAATGCGACCCAACAGAGAATCCTGAATGAAGAAGCACGCCACTGGCAAAATGTATTGGAACAGCTTTTGGCAATTGTGCAATTTTTAGGACAGCGGTGTTTATCCTTTCGTGAATCATCAGATAAACTCCACAAACACAATAACAGAAATGTTTTAAAACTGGTGGAATTAATAGCAAAATTTGATTCAATACTGTCCAAACATATATTCAGAATTCAAGACAAACAAATCATTCAACATTATTTGGACAAGGATATACAAAATGAACTCATTCATTTGCTAGGAAAGAACATAAAACAAAATATATTACGTAGGATAAGAAACTCAAAATATTATAGTATTGTTGTAGACTGTACAAGTGATATTAGTCATCTGGAACAAATGTCTATCATTTTGCGATACATCTCTATAAATAAGGAAAATGAGCAAAAAAAAGTAGAAATTTGTGAGAGTTTTATGGGATTTTGTACCAGTTAGTACTACCACTGGAGCTACATTATTTCAAGTAATAATCGAACAACTAGAAGTAAATGGCTTGTCAATTGATAATTTAAGAGGAGAGGGAAAAATTCTAGCGTTCAAAAACGCATTCTTGATATTAATTCTAGAGCCTTTTTTATTCCATGCAGTTGCCATTCTCTTAACCTGATAGTAAATGATGCAGTAATGTCATCAAAACAAGCAATTTCATATTTTGATCTCATACAAAAATTATATGTATTTTTTTCTGGTTCCACACACAGATGGGATGTATTAACGAAGCATACTAAATTAACATTAAAACCACTATCTGCTACGCGGTGAAAAAGTTGTATAGAAGCCATTAGTCCCATTCGACATTTATGGGAGATATTTATGACTCTTTATTGGAAATCGCTGCTGACGAGTGTATGGATAAAATGGCTAGACATGAAGCTGAATGTCTAGCATTGAAATTGCAGAATTTTGAATTTCTCTATTCTAATGTTACTTGGTATAACATTTTAAACTGTATTAATACTGCCAGTAAAATGCTACAACAAATTAATATAGATATTTCGGAAAATGTATGTGAGTTAGAAAGTTATTACTTTATTTAGAAAGACTTCAATCAGATTTCAAAAATACCTTGAAAGAAGCAAAAGTGTTGGTAGATCAGTTGGATATTGTAGCAGAATTTGCAATTACTCCATCTGTGATAGCAAGGAAAGCCAGGAGACAATTTAACTACGAATCAGAATATATGCCAATATAAGATCCCATAACAAAATTTAACGTCGATTTTTTTTTCAACGTGCTCAACATAGCGTTAAATTCGGTAAAAGACAGATTTCAACAACTTCAAACACATAGTGCATATTTTTCATTTTTATATGACATTCACAAATTACAAGAAATTGAGAAAAGTGATCTTATTTTAAAATGTAAAAATTTAGATTCCCTTATTCCCTTAATTAAGTGTATACTAACTTTAAACGAAGTGTACCTGACTGTAATTTAGTCTTGTCAAAATTAGCATTATGGTATAATGTTTGCCGTACGTTTAAAATGCTTAAGTTAAAAAGACTTGCCTAACTGACTGAAATTTTATCATTTTCAAGCAAAGCAGTGTGAAGATAACATGTAATGGCAGCAGTTTCCCTCACTTCATGACTGAAGTGGAACCAGAACTATTGGGCATGCTGGAGCAGGCATGAATAATAAAAAAAAAACACAGCCACTAGTAAACAGTTGGATTGAATTGTGTGTGCATGAGAGAGAGAGAGATACAGATATAGAGTGATATGGAAGAGTTTTTCAAACAAGTGAGAAAAAAGTTCCACTTTTTCATAAAGACAGATGTTTTGAAAGTTAATTAGCTGTTATGTTGCAAAGGTGACTGAAATAACAGTTGAAACTTCCAGTCAACTTATCAACTTCCAAAGCTAAAGAACTTTGGAAGTTGATAAATGAAGTTTCTTACAGGAAGTAGAAATGCTTATTGGATATTAAAGGTTCCACTGAAAAAAAAGATATGAGTGAATTTTTGTAGTGTTCAATCATTTTTCTTTAGGAAGAAGAAAAAAATTCTGCATCTTGAAAATAAAAGTAGAAAGAATGTTTTACCATAATCTTTTTAGTAGGCATTTAAAGGAGGAAAACAAGACAGTGTTCAAAATCAAGGATTTTATTACCCAAGTGTGAAACTTTTGCATCTCTTATTACATAAGAAATTTACAATGCATTTCAAGATTTTCATAAGAAAAAAGTGGTTTCCAAGCTGAATTTGACAAAAATGGATGGTCTTTTTAGTTAGCATATTACAGACCTAGATGTGATGTGATTTAGTTAATTATCTTCTTAGATTTTAAGATGAGCTACTGTGGTTAAAGTTCAAGATATTGTATATTCATTTTTTTTTAAAAAATGATTTAAATGAATTTTAGTATTATTACACTGCTTTTTATTTTTGTAAATAGAGGTGCAAAAAGACTCAATTAACTTAGTTATTGTTGAAATTAAGATCAAATTTTGAGAATAATAGAGAACTATCATAGCAAAATACATATATCTAGTGATCTTACTTGTGTGATTAAATTTCTTCTCCATTCTACATGTTAGACCAACTGGCCTGTTGCAGAACTATCTTAAACCCTTCTAATGATTAAATACTTAAGCCCTTCTAGGGATTAAATTTAAGTATAGAAATACCACTCCCAGCATAAAAAAAGGTGCAAATGATGATCAGGATTTAATCAATAATAATAAACTTTTTGCCAATAATAAAAGTTTAAAAAACATACACATGATCTGATCTATTTTTGAAACCTGACATCTCTGCCACAACCACCACAACCTATCTTAAACTACATTCTACACAATTCCTTCTGCCACAATGGGGGAACTTGTTCTTTTGAGAGATACAAAATCCTTGTCAGATGATGCCTAATCTTGAATTTACTTTTTGTGACCTTCTGTGGCTTAAGATTTACCTGTCTCATTAATCTACTGCCTTGATCATTCCCCAATTCACAAAATCACTCATATATCTAACTTTTATAAATGAAAGCAACAAATCTTATCCCTTCTATGTAGCTATAGTGTCTCCACAAAACATACCAGTAATTTGTTGCATGACTGCCAGAAGGAAAACCAAAAGTAGAGAATGATTTGTCATATCCCACCATGGGTGAGTAGGCAGCGATACAATTTGTAGTGTCTGGCATGAATGTATTAAAAGATACTCTGCACACAGTTAAGAATATTTATCTTTCATTGTATCTCCTTTGAAAGTTTTTATGATGATGAATGATTTCCTTCTGAAAATCAGGTATTTTAATTGCCAAAACGTTAACCAGGTTCGTTTCCTACATAGTAATATAGATCTGAGATCTATATTACTATAGATCTCAGACTCAAGTATTATCTGCATATTATATAAGTTGGTAATTATTCCAAGTATATCCAAAAATAATTTAATGAATGAAATATTTATAGCAATTATATACATAACTTTTTTATTGAATAAAGCAAGTCATTATATTGTGTTAAAAACATTAAGTCACTTTATTTTAGCCTTTCTCTCAATTTAAACTGTACAAACTGTTCATTTTTTTGATTGAATATGATATATGCATTGGGATCAACAAAATTAAACTCATAATGAGAAGCGTGGGGGGGGGGGGAACAAGATACTCATAGCAATCCATCGATTGCACTCCAAGCAACTTCCAATAAATTTTCTTTATTAAGCAGAGCAGAGATTATATTAATCTTAATTCTAGAAAGAAACTAGTCCTAGCAAAGCAGCAATTATATCAATCCTTATACTGAATTCTCAGTTCAAAGTTGATTGGTCATCCATTCTGACTTCAACAAAAGAGAGAACTTAACTGAAGAAACAAAATCAGTCCTACCGTCCAGAAATTAGTATTTAACTGAATCATGAAAATAAGAGAGAGGATTTATGAAATATAAAGTGCAGACCAGAAAAAATACAAATGTTGAGTGGAAAACTAAATCAGAGAATGAAAAGAAATTGGCAATGTAGGCTAAAGGCAAATTCAAAAGTATTTTATCATTATGCAGCAAGTAAAAGAAAGAATGAATGTGGAAGAATAACTTTAACTGAATGCAGATGGTACTCTTATGCGAGAAGCTGACGAGACTGTTCAATTAATGAGTGCTCAACTTTGCTAAGACATATCAATAAGGTGTATGTAACATGGTGCACAATGCTACTACTATTACATTGGATGAGGAGATAGATGTGCATGAGAATGCAAATGAAGAGCTGTTGCATAATTTGGATAAGAATTCAGCAACAAGACCAGATTTATCACAACATATGCTAAAGGAATGTTCAGCCAAACTGGCAAGGCCTTTGACATATTTGTATAACTTGAGTTTAAAATTAAGTACAATGCTCATTATTTGAAGAGACTAGCTTGAAACTACACAACAGGTTATATTATCTTCAAGCATCCAGTTTGGATTGCAATACTTTGTTGTAAGGAATTGTGACCTATTATTTTTTTTTTTTTTTAAGTTTTCTTAAAGTGAAGACAGAATTAACCTTTTTTTTAATCAAACACCGAATGATTCAAGATAAAAACATCTCAGATGGGTTTTAATTCTATTTCAGATACATCTTCATATTTCTTCAATATAAAAATGAAAGAAAGAAATGATTATATGCATTCTCTACATCCAGAAATAAACAATGAAAAACATTAATAATGTCACTAACGTACTAAAACTGAAGATATTAGAAAGAAGCTAGACACACAATATGAAAAGTAAAGATAATCTTAAATGATATAATAATTTGAAGATTAGAAACATATTTGAAGTACCAAAGGAAGACTAAGATATAGAGATTAACAAAGTTAAGAGTGCTTTATAATAATAAAAAAAAAAACATCTGAACAAATTCAAATCCTAATAAATAATAAACTGGAGAGAGGGGGAAAGTTGTTAGTAGTATAATAATGCAGCCGTATCTATGCTCAAATGGAACTTCCTAAAGAAAATGAACAATTATACATCACTATTGGCTGTGCATCTCTTTGAGGATACATTCCATATCATAATTTTATATATCATTGTTATAATTGCTGACAAATTTTCACTAAAATTGATTAAAATATTTTGTAGAGAATTTTTCCATAGTTTTTTGCATTTATATTAATGAAAATGTCATGGATTTTTAGATATGAAAAATGTATACATACTTGTTTCCTCACTAGCAAAGGGAATATCAAGAGGTAACGGTGATACATCTCTGGAATCAAAGGCACCAGCAAAAACATTGTATACATAGTTTTCCAGATACCTAACATTGCAAAGTGATATTAAAAAAAATTAGCATATAAATTTTTCAAGGAAGAGAATGCAGGGTGCACATTGGGCCTCTTTAGTTTCAATTTGATCATAGTCCAACATCATAGACCATACACTTAAGTGTATGGACATTAGATTATTAGACATGGATTATTAGATATGAAAAATGTATACATACTTGTTTCCTCACTAGCAAAGGGAATATCAAGAGGTAACGGTGATACATCTCTGGAATCAAAGGTCCACGTTGGACCTCTTTAGTTTCAATTTGATCATAGTCCAACATCATAGACCATACACTTAAGTGTATAGACAATGGTGTTGAAATTGTACAAATGAGAAGGAACACTCATCAAGTTTTTGTAAAAAAAAATCCTGAATGAAACTGTAGTCTCTGGAATGTTTGAACAACCCAAACCTTACATTATTTCTGCATGTCGATTTTTTACCGTCCTTTGAAACTAGGGAGATTCCAGACAACCTGTATTATTCTTATTATTTATATGAGCACTCCATGCAGTTAACAGACTCATCACAAGAGACCCACACTATCCATTAACACAATAGCTATCATTCTCCTTAAACCTATTCACTGTTGGGCAATCACCTCTGGCAATTCCACTCATTCACCATTCTCCAAAGAAAAAATCTAGTCTGCACACTTACTAACCACACATTTAGACAGCTTTTAAGTGTGAATCCTTTTTTTTCTTCTCTACTCACTGTATATTAAAAAATTTCTTCTGTGTCAATTCTATAGTATCCCTTTAGCAACTCATAAGTTTCTATCACATCTCCTATACTCTGCCAGTCTGCTACTTTTGCAACCCACACACCCTCAAATCTATCCTCATAGGAACATTCCTCAGACCCGTCAATAGCTTGGTCACTCATCTATGAACCGTCTCATATATTAAACATCTCTTCATATATTATATAATAAACAACATGGAATATATACTAAATGCACTGGTAAATTTCTGATAAAATTTTCTGAATCACAATTCTTAAAAATCCAAGTCTAGTCACTAAATTAGTTTGTCCAAAACATACAATCTGAAAGAAAATGCTCATTATATGTGATCAATTATATAGTAACTTAACACTGAGCTTTCATGGTATTAAACACAAGTTTTGTTAGATTAGAAAGCCTTTAGATATTAAGATATACCCACTAAGATATGCTATGAAATATTCAACAATTAGGTCATTATGTGGCAGAACTAACAGACATTATTATTATTTTTAAGAGAGACTTCCAGGGAGTCAGAGACTCTTCAAGGGAGGTCACATACTACACAAACCAACTATCATGCTTCTTGAATTCATTCACACTGCTTGCACTCACAACATCTAATGGCAATCCATTCCAATCATGCACCACCCTCTGAGAGAAAAATCTAGCCCTCACACCCTTCTTGGTGGCCTTCATTCTTGGCTTCCAAGGATGACCTCTTGTCCTTTCCCCACCCTCCATAAATTGAAAAATTCCATCAATTCAAATCCTGTATGACCCTTTCAGAAGTTTGCAAGTCTCAATCATATCACCTCTCTTTCTCCTGTTTGCTAGTGTCTGCAGTCTACAAATTCTCAATCTGTCTTTATAATCAGTATTCCATAATCCTGATATCATTTTTAACACTTTCCTTTGTACTCTGTCTCTCCAATATATCAGAATCACAACGGAAACCAGGAGACCAGACCTGTGCACAATAGTCCAAGTGAGGTCTTATCAAAGCATGTAAAGAGGCAAAATAACATCCTTATCTTTACATGTGAACGTTCGTTTCAGCATTGCAATTATCTTTTGAGTTGTATTTGTAATCTTTGCCACATGGTCACTAAACTTCAACTTCCTATCTATTAACACTCCAAGATCCCTAGCCTCATCAGTTTCTTCTAGCCTAATCCCACCAATATATATAATATGATATTGGATATCTATATCCAATATCATATTATATATATTGGTTGCCCACAATTCCCACAATTCCAGTCTATTCAAATCATTCTGCAAAGACTGCATATCAGCAGCATTCCTGATTACCCTACCTATGTTTGCATCATCAGCAAATAACTGTATGTCACTTGTCAAATCTTTCCCAATATCATTAATGTACAGATTAAATAACAGTGGCAGCACTGATCCTTGTGGTACACCACTTGTTACCTTAAATCTTGCAGACTCAGATCTCCCGTATACCACTTTTTGATATCTGTCAGTCAGCCATTCTCTTATCCATGTTAATATTGTATAACCCAAACCCATTTTCTCCAATTTATACAGAGGTCTGCCATGCTGTATTCTGTCAAAAGCCTTAGCAAAATCCAAAAGTATCATGGTGTATTCATTCCCCTTGTCTAGTTCAATGGTAACATTGCTATAGAATGTGAGCAAGTTGCTAAAACGTGACCACCCCTTAGTAAACCCATGTTGTTCATTGCAAAGTAGAGATTCACTGTCAACCCATTTCATAATGCCGGCCCTAACCAATTTTTATTTTTCCAAAATCTTCACCACCACTCCTGAGATACTAATAGGTCAATAGTTGGATACATAGGTCTTTGTACCACCCTTGTGCAATGGAATTACCATACATTCCTTCCATTCCTGCAGAATCTTCCCTGTTCTGAGACTCATTAAACATCCTGGTCAAAGGAATGCCAGTTCAGCTGAACACTCTTTTAGCACATGTGCTGATATTCCATCAGTCCCTATTGCTGAATTCTTTTTCAGTTTGTGCAACAGCTCTAATACCTTGACTTCACACACCTGCACTTCTTCATCTAGTTTAGAGGTAACAGTGAGCTCAATGTTGTGTTCACCAGGTTGATAGCTTTTAACGAAATGGGCACTCATTAACTGAACATCCTCTTATTCTCATATTCATTCTTTCTTTTACTTGCAGCATACTGACAGAATTCTTGTGGGTTGTCTTTAGCTCACACAGCCGGTTTCTTTTCATAATCAGACTTTGCTTTCCGTACAACAGTTGTGATTATTCTAGCCTGCTACTTATAACGTTCATAATGGACGTCATCCTTATGCAAACGGTATTCCTTCCACATCATCCTTTTCTTAATAATCTCTTGCTTAATAAGATTACACATCCATTTGATTCCTACTCAATTTATTCTTTGAACTCTTGAACTTAGAAAAAAATTAGACATCATAGTTTTTACAATTAAGTTAAATAAAATTAAAAAAGCACTGCTAATATCATAATGCTGGGGATCTAAGAAAGAAAAATTATTAAAAATTATCAAATATTAAAAGCATCATAACTGCCAAAGTTAATATTATTATTACGGGTGACTCCAGGGAGTCTTAGACTCATTGAGAGAGGCCCCAAACATAGTGTCCACACAACTATACAACATTCTCACAGTATCTATCATACCTTGCCTTGAACTCACTCACTGTCATAGCACCCACAACAGACTCAGGCAGCTTATTCCACTCATTTACCACTCTAAAAGTAAAGAACCCAGCTCTAACACCATTGCTAACCACACTCTTGCCCAGATTCCATAGGTGTCCCCCTAGTTCTCCCACCACTAGTCCTGTTCTCAAAAATATCCTCCTATTAATCCTATAGAAACCCTTTAGCAATTTGAATGTCTAAATCATATCTCGCCATTTCCGCCTATCAACCAATTTCTGCAACCCACAAATCTTCAACCTGTTCTCATAAGGTTCATTCCATAGACCTGCTATCATGTTGGTCACTCACCTCTGGATCCTCTCCACCTCCTCCCAATCAAGAAGAAACCTAGGTGACCAAATCTGGGCACAGTAGTCGAGATGAGGTCTTATCGAGGCTCGGTACAGAGGTACAATAACTTGCTTGGCTCTGCTCGTCAAAGTATTTTTCAATAACCAAGTGAGTTGATGAGCTGATTTAGCCACTTTTGCAAAGTGCCACCTAAACGTCATCTCCCTATCCACCAACACTCCCAAGTCCCTGGCCTCAATCACCTGGAGTACAGTTCCACCAATGTAGTATACTGCTGCTGATCTTTTCACCCCAAAATGCATAACCTTACATTTTGTCACATTAAATTGCATCCATTCTCTTTAGCACAGAACTCCAATCTATCCAAGTCATCGTGCAAGATTTTGACATCTTCTGCATTCACTATTGCCCTACCCAACTTTGCATCATCAGTGAACAAATGAACTGTTCCACTTAGATCCTTCCCTATATCATTAATGAACAAATTAAACAGCAATGGTCCAAGAACAGAGTCCTGCAACACACTACTGGTCACAGGCTGTCTTTTGGACTACTCCTGAATAAACTACTGTCTGATATCTCTAGATCAACCACCCACCTATCCATCTCACCAACCCTATATTCCATTCCATGTAGTATCCTGTCAAATGCCTTAGCCAGGTCCACCAGTATCACTGTAAAGCCATTACCCTTATCCAGTTCAGCAGTCACTGTGTTATAAAACTTGAGCAAGTTACTGAGGCATGATCTACCCTTCACAAAGCCATGCTGTCCCCCGTACAGTATCTCATCAACCCATTCCTGTATTGTTCCCTTGACTATTTTCTCCAAGACCATGACAACGACTCAGGATATGCTTATCGGTCGGTAATTTGCAACAGTAGTCTTTGATCTCCTGTATGCAGTGGAACTATTTTCCCCTCTTTCCACACCTTTGGGACTATACCAGGCCCGAGACTCAGATTAAACAACATGGTCAAGGGCACTGATAATTCTTTAGCTGCTTCACGTAAGACCCATGCCGGTATCCCATCCAATCCCACATATGTATTCACATTAAGGTTCTGTAATAGACTATTCACCTCCACTTCATTCATCACAATTCCCATATAAACTAATGGTTCCTTCATTTTTTCAATGTCACCAACTGGATGATATACTCTTGCAAAGTGCTTGCTCAGTAATTTAACCATATTGACTGATTCAGTGACCTCCTTACCCTCGGCATTCCTTAAAATCATTCTGCCGTGTACAGTTTTTTTTTTTCTTTTTGCTTGCAGCATATTGAAAGAACTGTTTGGGATTCTCTTTAGCTTGCATAGCTAGTTTCCTTTCATAATCTGCTTTTCTTACCACACTTGTTAACCATCTGGCGTGCGCTTTATACCTTTCGTGTGCCTGCAGGTCACCTTTCTCTTTAAATTTCCTCCACAGTTGTTTCTTTTTTTGCAGTTCAAGCTTAATGGTGTTATTCATCCATTTAACCCCTACTTGTTTTACTATTCAGAACCTAGGTATACAATCAGCCATAACCTCCTGTAAATGCTCCTTGACCACTTCCCATGCTCTATCGACATCCAGCCCTTGCAGTTTTACATGCCATGGCATATCTCCTAAGCTTGTCATACTTGCCAGCACGGTAATTCCACATATACCCTGTCTTAATCGAAACATGGTCATATTCATTAGGTGGCAACAAGGTCATATTCATTACAGTCAAATTCTCAGATGCTATTACCAGGCCAAGCACTCTCAAACCCCTAGTATTTTCAATTGCATGCTGTCTCAGATAGTTATCTCTTAATAACTGAATAAAATCCATTTCCTTGTGTCCTCTCCTCCTTCCAATCAATGTTACCATAGTTGAAATCCCCCATAATAATTACCCTCCTTCCACTCATTTTATCAATCTGTTTATGCATACTATCTCCACCATCTATTCCATCACCTGGTCTATAGCAGCACCAACTATATATTTTGTTCTGCCAGTCTCAATCTCACACCAAATAGCCTCAAATGAGCTCTTTTCACTATCCTGCAATACAACTTAAGTTCTCCTTGGCTGCAGTTCATCAGCTATCATCAATAACACTCCTGCCCCCATTTTGTTCTCTCTGTCCCTCCTAAACACACATTAACCTACACATTCTATCCCACTAACTATATCATCTTCCGTCAGCCATGTTTCACTAATGCCAATAACCTGTGGCCAGGAAGAGCCAATCAATGCCAAAAATTCTTCCTTCTTGTTCCTAATACTCCTGGCATTAGGATACATGAAACGCAGAGGTCCCTTTGTCCCACCCTTATCTTGATGCGTTATTCTAACTATCCCATTCCCATTTCTTTTCCTTAGTACTGGTTTGGGTACATTATATACATTCTTACATTCAACTGTCTCACTGAAGCCTGCATATTCATTTCTCCCCCTCCTTGGTAGTTCTAGTTTCCCTGGTTCTGCATATCCATTTTCACTTCATTCAGCAACACTTTTTCCAGTCTCCGCACACCAAATCCATTCAAATGCAGGCCATCCATCTTGTATAAATCCTTTCACCCATCAAACTCATTCCACACCACACACCGTCTGCATAACTTGTGCATAAAGTCATTTGTGATTATGGTCCTCCTTCTAAACTCCTCTCTGTCGTACCGCAGCAACAGACTCACCATCCTAACTCTGTCACTCTTTTCTTTTGCTACCTTTAACAATACTTTCAAGTCCACTCTCATAAAAAGTTCTTCTCCTTTCAATTCATTCATACCCACCACAACTATCAATTCTTTCACCCTCTGTTTTTGCCCTCTAATACTCTCACTTACATCCTTAATTTTATTTTTTTTAGGGAAAGGGTGGGGTCCATATCAAAACTTGGTTAAATAACCTTGATGGGGATTTTGACAGCAATACAACAAATGGGAAACTTTAATGGTTCCCCTGTAAGCAGTACATTATAGTCAAAAAAGCAGTACTCTTGTTAGATATTGACACGGTTCAGAAAGACAGGTGATTTTTGTTATTTAACTAATTCAAAAAAAAATTTAATTTATTTGGAATTATCAATACATTACATTATAAGAACCATTTAGTTATAAATTACCATAATGCATACTAAATAATTATACTTGAATTGTATATAATGAAAAAAAAATTTTCACAAAAACACATAGGATGGTGTGCAGAAAATTTCTGATAATCACCATGAAGGAATTGAAGCAGAACCATGTAACTTTCACATTATTCTATATGTTCCCCACAAAGTGTTATGCACTTGTTACAACAGTGTTGCATCATTTGCATTCATCTAAGAAAAATGTCTTTCCCTTGTTGTACAACCAGTCCTCAGCTGCAGATCTGACTTCATAATCTGTGGTAAATTTTGCTCCTTTCAAGTGTTTCTTTAAATTTGGGAATAGGAAATAGTCAGATGGGACAAGGTCTGGCAAATAGGATGGGTGAAACTGATGTTGAAAGCCCAAGTTGTGCTTTGTTTCCTTCAGTACCTCCTCAAATTCCTTCAGAGCTATTGAATAAACTGCTGCTGTAACAGTTTCACCTTTTTGAGGAACTCGGTAAGGATTAAATCATCATATCCCAAAAGACAATGGCAAGAACCTTCCCTACTGACTTTTGGATTTGGAATTGCTTAGGGTCATGAAGAACCTTTGTGTCTCCACTCCACTGACTGTTGTTTGGTCTCTGTGTCATAGTTATGAAGTCATGTTTCATCAACAGCCACAATATGAGCCAAATTATACCTGATTTCTCAAAATGACCCAAAATCCCTTGAGATGACAGCACATGTTCTTTTGGTCATCATTCAAACATTTGGGGAACAACTTCACTAAGAGCTTCTGCATGTCCAGATGTTGGTGGGTAATGACCCCAACTTATACAGGGTGTTCGGGATAAATTTGACATATTTATAATTAATTATATTTTTCCGTAATTTACATGTATTAACACACACTTCTCTTCATTTAAAAGTTTGGACCCTTCTTCATTCATATACAAGATGTCAGAAAGGATGGATAGCTGGAACCCACCTGAATCATGGAAGAGAATAACTTGTATCATGATGATTCGTGCCCGCCATCAAAATAAGGATATTACGACTGCTGCCCAATGCTCCCTGAATACAGTAAAAACAATCAGGCATGAACTAGAGACTTGCAATGGTGACTACGAGGATGTAGCAAGAAGAAAGATCCCTAGCAGACGATCTGATTGTGTTCGTACAGCAGAATTCCTCGCAAATCTGCAGGAACAGGTGTTGAAGAACCCTGGCATTGGAATTCGGGCTTTGTTCGTGGAGTTGCTAACTGTAGTCAAGCCCTGGATAACAAGGGTAGCCAATGGTAGGCCGTATGTATGGCAGCAGGATTCGGCCCCTTGCCACACCTCTGGGAAAAGTCAAAAATGGTTGTCTGAAAATTTCTACGACTTCACCAGTCCAAATGTTTGGCCTCCAAACTCCCCAGACCTTAACCCCATGGATTATTTTGTATGGGGCGCAGTTGAAAAAGACACCAATCGCACTTCCAGTAATACAAAAGCCCAGTTAATGGATAAAATTAAAACAGTTTTTGCGGCCCTTCCCAGGGAGACTGTAGCATCAGCTTGTTCGAGGTTCCGAAGCAGAATTGAAGCTGTGATCGATGCTAATGGTGGTTATTTTGAGTAAATCTTGTTGATAGTATTGTAATCAACTCTGCCTGTAATGTTTTTTTGTCAATTCATTAAATTTAATAGATACAAAGAAGATTTTCTTTTTCCTTACGAAACTGTCAAATTTATCCCGAACACCCTGTATATCCTAAAACAAAAGAGAATATTTGATCAAACATAAAGGTTAAAGGGTTTTCAGATATGTTCTTTCTTGTGGTTATATCAGTCACCTTTAATATCATTTTTGTTTTGGATGTTTATCAGAACTTTTCAGTCACCCCCCTCCCCCATATGAATCCATATTATGAAAGCCCATCAAATTTTAAATAATAATAAATAAATTCATAAAGATAAAAAACAAATGGGATAACATGGCTTACAAGAAAATATGACCCAAGATTTTCATGGCTCAAAGTGAATTGTGACGAAAAATATTTAATCATAAACTAATTATTTAAAAATGAATTCATTTACTAATATTCTTATCTTTGAGCTTGAGAAGGGATGCTGCCTTAGATCAGCATCTCATGAGAATTGAAATAAATAAAAAAAACTTTAAACAACAATTGTTCTGAATTTACAACGAAGCTTATCTTCTTCTTTCTCAGACATTTTTTGATCCACTGCTGAATATGACATTATCTTGGTACACAATTCCCCATGATTTTTAAAATCTCCCAAATGAAGCCAATACTTCCTGTTATTTCTTTATTTGTAATCTAAATTCATTTTGTTTGTTGATATATAAAAAAAAGCATATGCTATTGTACCAAGAAAATTATTAAAGATATAGTATATCAAGTGTATAAATGTGACAAATCAATCAAACAAGGCAGGGTAAAAAATGAATCACTTGTTTTAAGCAAGTCTGTCATTACCAGGAGTCTGCTGAGTTATTAAATGTTAACTTGTAACCTGTTTGTGAATGTAATCCTGAAACAATGGTCAAGAAAATGTGGCATCACAAACACAGGGCACGCCACCTAGATAGGACTTTTGAGTCACCCCACGTTTCATTGAGTATTGTGTTGTCTTTGTGGGTGGGGGGGGGGGATGAAAAGTTCTGATAAACACCCAGAACAAAAAATGATATTAAAGCAATTGATATAATCACAAGAAAGAACATATCTTAATCCCCATGTTTGATCAAATTGTCATCAAGTTTTTCATGCTGCAAGAAAGTCCACAACTGAGATTCACCAAACTTTGTGCGAGACTTTAGGGGACTCTGCCACAGCATATCCAACAGTTGCCAGATGGGTGGCCAAGTTTAAAACTAGGCATCCTGAGACAGATGCCCCCAGGTCAGGAAGGACTTCCACAGAAACCACACATGAAAACATTCATGCAGTACAATGCCATGATCCTTGATGATAGACAAATACCAGCCAAATTCTAGGGATATCCAGGAACGAGTTGGGATCATTATCCACCAACATCTGGACATGCAGAAGCTCTCAGTAAAGTGGGTCCCCAAATGTTTGAATGATGACCAAAAGGAAAGAAAGTGTGTTGTCATCTCAAGGGATTTTTAGTCATTTTGAGAAATCAGGTGCAAATGTTTTGACTCATATTGTGACTGTTAATGAAACATGGTTTCAACGCTATGAAACAGAGACCAAACCCCCCCCCCCAGTCAATGGAGAGTGGAGATACATAGGTTCTCCATGGCTAAAGAAGTTCCAAAGCCAAAAGTCAGCATAGAAGGTTCTTACCATGGTTTTTGGGATATGGATGGTGAGACTTTTTTCTTTCGGAGACTTTCCAAGTACTTCAAAAAGGTTAAACTTTTACAGCAGCAGTTTATTCAACAGCCCTGAAGGAATTGAAGGAGGTACTGAAGGAAAATGCTGTAGGAAACTGAGCACAGGTGTGTTGCTTTTGCAGGGTAATGCACCTACTCACACTGCTCATGAACCCAACAGACAAAGCACAACTCGGGCTTTCAACATCTGCTTCACACATCCTATTTGCCAGACCTTGCCCCATCTGACTATTTCCTATTCCTGAATTTAAAAAAAACACTTGAAAGGAACAAAATTTACCACAGATGAAGTCAGATCTGCAGCTGAGGACTGGTTTGTACAACAAGGGAAAGACATTTTTCTCACAGGAATGCAAATTGTGCAGTAGTGTTGTAACTAGTGCATAACACTTTGTGGGGGAACATATAGATAATCTGCAAGTTACATGGTTCTACCTCAATTCTTTCATGGTGATTATCACAACTATTCACCACACCCTCATACTTCCTGAATAAGTCTCAGTAACCAAGATGAAATACTGGAAGCATTAAAATTAGTTTTTAATTCTTTCTTTCTTAGCGCTCTCAATATTCCATAAACCCTCCAACCTGAGGTGAATGAAAATATAAAAGTAGGGAGTAAAGTAAGTTTGAAAATCATGAATTTTCAAAGATGGTATTAATTGGGAGGATGAATGTTGAGCATGTGTAGGTAGCTTACAGAGAGAGAGAGATGCACTGAAAAAAAAGAAGCAAAGTATGAATTGGTTAGAGGAAACTGCATGTAGTAAAGGATTGGAATTTTTGGAAGTCTTGAGGGACAAATGTCTTAAGATGTAGAAGGAACACGAGGTTCAAGAGTTTCAGATTTGGGCATAATATCAGAAGATGTGATTATAACTGAAATGGCATCTCTGCCCCCAGTTGGAGAGAGAGAGTGACCATGTGGTTTTGACTTACAAGAGGAACAGACATGCAAAGTGAGTCAGAGTAGGAACGAGAAGGGAAGAGAATAGAAGAATTAGCAAAAGAGAGGGAATGAGAGAAAGGAATGACAGTGCTGGAACCAGGTATGGAGAGGTGACAGGATGGCAGGTAAGTTGCTGCTACAAGGAAAGAAAGTGTTTGAGAAGAAAGTGATGGATTCAGGTTAGCAAGGAATAAATAGTGGTAAGAGGTATGATGTATGAAGACTATGTATGTGAGAGACTGCTTGCATTTGATTGAGGAAAGGATGTAGGTTTCTGGAAAGAATGTTGTTCTCTAAACAAGTCAGTGTGTCAATGCAGAGAAACTAGAATTATCAGGTTGAATGGTAGCAGGGGGAATGGCTCTTGTGAGAATAAGTGCCTTGAAGATGGGAGAATACATCGTGTAATGCTGAATCCAGTGAAGTGTGGAGGAGATAATGATAGGTATAGAAACAGTGACAATGCTTGTTTCTTTATACTAATGCCAGAAATAACTGCAAGAAAGGAGATGAATTGGTGGAAATGAATGCAAAGATTATTGGGGTCTCTGAGATACTGTTGATGGAAGATGAAATACTGACAGGAACAGAAGTAGCAGGTATAGCATTTTTTGACAGAATAGGAAGGGCAAATCGCAGCTCTGGAGTACTACTTATAAGTGATATGATGTGAAGTAGAGGTGGGCAGGACAGGACTTATAACCATATATGGTTATAAGGTGAAGAGGAGGGGTTATTTAGGCAGCTGAGCTTGGTGAGTGCAAAAAGTATAATTGTTATGGGAGATTTTAACTACAGCAATATAAATTGGTTAGAGGAAACTGCATATCTGCATGTAGTAAGGGATTGGAATTTCTGGAAGTCTTGAGGGACAAATGTCTTAAGATGTAGAAGGAACACGAGGTTCAAGAGTTTCAGATTTGGGCATAATATCAGAAGATGTGATTATAACTGAAATGGCATCTCTGCCCTCAGTTGGAGAGAGAGTGACCATGTGGTTTTGACTTAAGATGAACAGACATGCAGGAGTATCAAAGGAATGTATGTGGAATTATAACGCAGGTGATTATAATAATCTTAGATATAAGCTTGGAGCAGTTCCATGGATGGAGGAATTGGGTGAGTTATCATCAGTGCTTGGGAACTGGTGAAGAAATGTTTATTAGCAGCAATAGCTGTTATTTGAAAAATTTGTAAAAGTGAAAATTGCAAATTTGAAAAAGTGAAAAAGAACACAATTTGGTGTAAAGTGGATGACAAACAATATCAAATGGAAGCAGCAGGTGAAAAAGAAGTTACGGAACAGATATAAGGGGGAGCAGATATATGATGAATATAAAACTGAGACCGGTAGAGTGACTATGGTAAGGAAGGCAAAAATGCTAAGGAATTCTTTCATTATGTGGCCAGTAGAAGGACGAATGATTGTGCAAGAATGACATTGTTGGATAAAAATGGGAATAGAGTGACTGAAGCAAAGGATACAGTGGAGATGTTCAATGAACACTTTATTGGGGGAATTTCACCCCAGAGAAATAGTTTTTAATACTAGAGGGATAGGGCAGGTTCGAGGTTTAGAAATACAAGTGTGTTTCAAATTCTGAGTACTCTGGATGTCGACAAAGCAAAGGGACTGGATGGGATGGATTTTGAGATAACATGCTAAGCAACTGACAACTCTGTTGACCTGGATTTTCAATGAAAGTGTGGCCACAGGGAAGTGTCATACTATAGACCAGTTTGTATTTCATCAGTAGCCGCTAAGATTTTGGAGAAATTAGTGAGAGATCATTTACATGATGAGAGTAATGCTATCTGTGAGAGTCTGCATGGATCTGTTAAGGAGTGATCTTGTTTTAGTAAGATGATTTATAATAAAGTGATAAAAGGGGTTGATGAGCAAAAGCCACATTCGGCCTTTTTTTTTTTTTAGATTTTATTAAGGCATTTGACAGGGTACCACACGATAAGCTGATATTTCAGTTCCATTACATGGGTTTAGATGTCAGGCTAGTGAACTGGATTCAAGATTGACTATCTGATAGGTATCAGACAGCTGTGTATAATAAAAAGGTTACAAGTGGGGTCCCACAGGGCTCAGTAGTGGGACCTGTATTGTTTAACTTTTATATTAATTTTACATTGTCAACAGATTTAAGTGGGATATTGTTGTTTGCAGATGATGTGAAGCTGGGAAGGGTTATTAGTAATAGTGCAGATGTGATAGCCCTGGAAGAGGATTTGAATAAACTGGACAACTGGGCAAATGAATGGGTGTTTTCATTTTAATTTAGCTAAATGTAAAGTCTTGAAGTTTGGGATACATCGATGGGAGGCTGCATATCCTGTTAGAGGAACTGTACTGGATGAAGTGGGAGAGGCAAGAGATTTGGGGGGGGGTTGGAGTGATAGAAACGTGGAATTCAGGAAACATATTGTGAAGGTGGTGAAGGACTGCTGCAATTCTGAGGACTTTGACTTCAGAGATAAAAGCGTTGTCATTCCATTGTATAAAGCTCTGATCAGAATCATAGACTACATCTGGGCTATAGTGCTCCCCAGGATTTGAAGGGGATAAATTAACCACGGAAAGATTAAAAAAAAAAAAATTATATCACAACTGTACAATGTTTTTTTTCTTTAATTTGATTTTTTATGGTGCAAAGACATCAAGGGTCATACATCACCAGGACACAGGTCACTCACAGCAGTACATATGGTAATTGGTTAGTAGGACAATCACCAAATGTGATTGTCCTACTAACCAATACCTTTGGTGGAATTCGAATCCACAGCCTCTTGGCTGGAGACCAGATATGCTAACCACTCAGCCAACCAGTCTGACCTGTGTACAATGTTAGTCATGAGGATAGGTTGAGGGAATGTGGACTGCTGAGTTCGGTTGATAGAAGGAGAGGTGATATGGCTGAGACTTTTAAACTGTTGAAAGGTAGCTACAGGGCTGACACTGGGGAGTTCTTTTGCTTCGTGGAACATGGGAGAGGAGCAAGGACAAGGGGCCATCCCTGGATGTTATGAAAGGAAGTTGTGAGCAAGAGGGTAAAGAGTAGCTTCTCTTCGTGGGGGGGGTTGAATTGTGGAATGCATTGCCTGATAGACTGGTGAGAGCACGAACTGTCAATAGGTTCAAGGAGTGGCATGATACTGTATTTTAGGAGACCCAAATAATAGTAATAAAGAAAATAAGACTGAAAGCAAATTTATTGAGAAGCTTACTCTGAACGACATTTTATCAAATTATGAAGGTGAAAAAGAAATAAAAATGTTTGAAATACTACAGTCAGAAAACAGAAAAGAAATCAAAATGACTAATAGTTCAATAGAATCAATGATCTCAAAATTGAAAAATAGGAGATATTTTTCAATTTTGAAAAATATCAAGTTTTCAAGCTGGAATTGATGGTATCTACAATGAAATGCTAAAATATGAGGGAAAAGAAATTACCAAAAACATGACAAATCTAATTAAACATATGGGGATGGTCTGAAAAGTTCTCGGCCTCAACCATAGATGGCAACACTATCAGCAAGATTTTTTTTTCTAAGTTGGGATATGTGTCATAAGCATCCATGTGAAATTACAAGACATTCTATCAAGTGTTTTATACAGCTGTCAGAAGCAAAAGTGTTGTCTGCATCCCTTGAAATGGATAAAATTGAGTATCGTGCGGTTATAAAATTCTTTGTAAAAGGTTTAACAGCAAAAGAAATTCATTCGAACTGCATAAAAGTTTATGTGCACTCTTCTCCTTCGTTTTCGACAATTAAAAAATGGGCTGCCTAGTTTAAATGTGGCCATATGAGCCTTGAAGATAATCCACATGAAGGACATCCAAAAAAAGTGTAACACCACCAGAAATCATTGATCAAGTGCACGATATGGCATTGAATGACAGGCGAATCAAAGTGCATGAAATTGCTGAGACTATAGGCATTTCAAAAGAACGCGTAGGATATATTTTGTATAAAGAATTGCAAATGAAAAAGTTTTGCTCAAGATGGGTGCCACGCTTGCTCAGAGCAAATCAAAAACACACTTGCATGAAAATCTCCGAGTAGTGCTTGGAGCATTTTAACAAGAATAAAACTGATTTTGTGCATCGATTTATTACTATGGATGAGACGTGGATTCACCATTACACACCAGAATCCAAACAACAGTGGACAGAAGCTGGTTGTTCAGCACAAAGAAGACAAAGAGGTTCCATCAACAGGAAAGGTCATGGCATCAGTGTTTTGAGATGCTATAGGCATTTTGTTTATTAATTATCTTTAAAAGAGTAAAACAATAACCAGGAAATATTATTTAGATCTTTTAACCAGACTAGATGAAAAATATTTGCAAGAAAAGACCTGGTTTGTAGAAGAAAAAAAATCATATTTCATCAGGACAATGCACCTGCCCACAAAGGTGTTTTGGCAATGGGAAAATTAAGGGATCAGCACTATGAATTGTTGGAACATCCACCCTATTTACCAGATTTGGCTCCCTCTGACTTCTATCTCTTCACCAAAACTAAAACTCTTCCTCACAGGTCAGCATTTTTCTTCGAATTGATTGCAGCTATAGAGGGATATTTTGCAGATCTTACTGAAAACCACTACAGGGACAGGATAATGGCACTGGAGCATTGCTGGAATAAATGTATTAGTCTTAAGGGAGATTATGTTGAAAAATAAATATAATTTTGAAATTATAAATTTATTTTTTCATTATTAGGATGAGAACTTTTCAGACCATCCTCTTATCTGTAAGACTAAACAGATTCCCAGTGAATAGAGTGAATATCACAATACCAATATTTAAAAAGGGAACAAAATCTGATCCTAAAAACTATTGAGGAATAAACTTATTGTGTACAAACCTAAAACTATGTATCATTACTATTATTATATGACACCAACAACTCATCATGGAAAAGTACTCTACTCCAGTAGATGACACATCTCACTTCTTAATTCCCTAGCTAATTTTATTGCTAGTGGAAAAAAAAATCACATAAAATTTTCTCATGGAAAAAAAAAAATACTGAAAGTGATGAAGCAAATGTCCATACATTTATATAGTCAATTTTCACTCTAGTAAAGTCATAGTGATCAGAGGAATAATTTATTATAGAGGATTTACATCTTAGTAGTGTTGTGTGCACAATAAGTGAGAAAATTGGCTATCCAGCTGCAGAGTGAGGAAGGCAGACCATAAGATGGTAGTTTGTGCCAAACACAATCAAATGCCTTTGAAATGTCGAGAGCAATCAAGTGAGTTTATCCAAATTTTTTCCATGGTTTAAGTCCAAAGGTGTGTGGTGAAAGCACGATTATCTGTGGATCATGAGTGGCAGAATCCATTACTTCTGGTCACTGATTAGATGGTATGTCTCTAAGTGGTTCAAGAGTTGGTTGTTGATGACCTCCATAATTTTAGAGAGAGAACAGAAGAGAGAGCAAATTGGATGGTAGTTTGTTGGTTGACTTTTAACATCTTTCTTTGGGATGGGCTTGATGTGAACCTGGTTCCATGTTGTAGAGTAGATACTAGTTGAATACGATAGATTGAAAAGGCAATACAGGATATAGGTGGGGCAGATTTTTTTTTAACATAATTGGCAGGATACCATCAGGACAAGATGCCTTGTTTGTGTTCAGTTTATTAACGATTCTTCAGATTTCTTTTTGTCGGAAGACTATGAGAAACATGAAGAGAGCTATTCTTGGTGGAGTGAAGGAAACTTAGCCCAGGTCATCAATGCAGGAATTGGAAAAGAAGAGTGATGCCAGTAAATTAGCCTCGTCTTTAGGTGAGGTAATTACAGTACCACCCAGATGTGAGAGTGATGGAAACCCAGGCAGGCAAAAGTTGTGTCCAATGGCCTTGGCAAGGGACCAGAAGGAGCAACTGCCATTGGGACAGGAGATGAGTATGCAGCATTTGGCCCTTGGACTACAACTGTTGTGGGCTGAAGTATGGGCAGAGTGGGTAGCTGGAGTTTTGGTCTTGAGCCATACGTATAAGCAGAGAGTTTTTTTTTTTTTCTTTTACAGCATTGACAGACTTTTTTGAGAAAGTCTGGATGGTGGCAGAAAATTTGGAGTGGAATAAGGGATGAACGCCTTCATTCTTGTGAGGATTTCCGTTATTCGGAAATCAGAAAAATTGAAGAAGTAGTCGGACCATGGGAAGGAGGAAGAATAGAAGTAATAGAAGTCTTGAGCAGGTGTTCGGATCAGAAGAACTGAAAAAATAGTCAGACCATGGGAAGGAGGAATAGAAGTAACAGAGGTCCTCCCAGTTCTGGCAGGAAGATAGATAATCTGAGATAGGTCATTGCAAGGGCCAAAGCCTCAGCATCCCTGCCTGCTTGATCGGTGAAACTGGAGAAGGGGAGCCAATATGAGTTGTGAACAATGAAGTCCCCAAGAAGGATGAGTTCACTATTGAGGTATTTCAACTGCAGAAAGTCAAGCTTTAGAGAGAAATAGTTGAAGAGGTCAGAGTGGTTGACAGAGTTTGGAGAGCAATAAAGAGAGCATATGGTTGATTTGGTACAGAAATCTTGAGCCCAAAGCAGATCAAACCATGGGAAATTCAAAGATTTGCAGTCTCTGGCATGGTATGTCAGTTCTGATGAATGCACAAGTGCTGTCTTTGTGGTGGAAAGTAGTGTGTGTGTGTGTGTGTGGAAAGAGTGGAAACTATTTCGAATGAACCTGTTCTTTACATTTTTCTATTGAGAGATAGCTTGTTTGCTTTAGCTTTTATTCATTCAGACACATTATTCTACGTGATTTCTTCTTTATTTCTTTTCACTCTTAATAGCATAACTTAGCAATTCCAAAATAGCTCATGATGTCATATATCGGCATTATCAGTTCAGATAGTTGTCAGTAGAAAAACATGATTGTTAAAGAGAGAGAGATCCTGTTACTTTCATTTGAAATGTGCTTTCCCTTTAATTTTCACTCTTAATAACATAACTCAATGATTCAAAAATAGCTCATGATGTCATATATGGGCACTATCAGTTTAGATAGTTGTCAGTAGGAAAATATTCTTTAACCCTGCAGAGGTCGTGGCTGATCTGACAGATACAAACAAATTGTTTAATATAAATATTCTTACACATATCCAGTGTATAGCATGGAGGTCATGACTAGCTGCGCATGCATATATTACGAGTGATATTCCACACTATTTATGCAGTCAGTTTTGGTTTAACACGTGTTATGTAAAGGTGTGTGATATTTCATAGTAAATTGTATCCAAGAGATACTGCGACCTCTGATGTTAGTATAGTATTGGTTTAGTTTTTTTTTTTTATTATTATTATTATTATTATTATTATTTACCATTGAAAATGGCTGTAAAAATATATCGACTGGATAATCCATCAGACGTTGAAGAGATTCAGCGATTTTGTTACTCGAGTCCGATGATGAGAATGATAGAGTCGAATGCGAAAGTGATATTTGACAGTAAATTGTATCTGAGAGATACTGCGAACTCAAACGTCAGTATAGTATTGGTTTAGTTGTTTTTTTTCCTTTGTTTCTGTGTTCAATAATTCCTAGATTGTAACTGAAAATAAATAAACCATCATGTATTATATTTGCAGCGTTTTTTTTTTGAAGTTTTATTGCATTTTAGCACATACTAGTAATGAATGTCTCTCAGATACACGCGACCTATGCTGCAATTTTTTCGACTGTGACCTTTGCAGGATTAAAACAGAAGTTCATCCTTTTACTTTCATTTGAAAACCTTTCCCTTTAATTATTCAATTTAATACAGTCTGTTCATATACTCAATCAATGCTACAGATAAGTACTGTAACTTTTATAAGTAAAATTTTCTTTTTGTGATGAACATCATTTGCTGAGACTAGCATAATACTCCCTTGTTTTCAAATAATTTTAAGAGATACATTTAACATAACTGTTGGAATATAATTATGTCATCAAAAGTTGATATTAATTTCTTAGAATTAATATAACATGCCATGTTTAAAATACATAGTGAAGCTGAAATCATTTGTGCTAGTGACATCAGTTTTTTTTTTTTTTCCCTTACCGATATACTTTATCAGTAAACAAGACAAATGTTATCTCTATGGCATAGTTGGAAAAATGAGACATACCCTTCAAGTTGAAAGACCTGGGTTCAATTCTCATCATAATGCAAGGAATCTTTGTATGAGCATTTTTCAATTGAAAATGTGTCAGTCGTATAGAGAGGTTGCAGGATTTTCCCTCCTGGAAACTCAATGCCTCTCCTCCAACAAATCAGGCAAACCAGGCAGAATACAAATTTAACAAACAAGAATCCTATAGTACACAAGGTAAAATGTATAGTACAGAATATGCAGAACAAAATGGTTTCCCAAGATGAACTCTAGGATTCCATGGAGGATTCATGCAATAAAAATATCCTACACTAAACCATTAATGATATCAGCTGATTCAACAGCACAAAACAGTAAAATGTACAACCAAAATGTTGTTGCAATCTACACAAACATGCCAAAGTGAATTAGAAACGTTTTATGCAGATGTACATAAATATCACTTTACATATGCAAAATCCTTGGTCATGTGCATCAATATGAGTTGTACACAACTAATTAATAAAGCTGCTAGTCAGTAACCATCAATAGTGTTGATTATAATGGGTAAAAACAAGATTCTTTGGAGTTCGATAACGGGGGCTTACTGACTGGCTAGAGCCACAATTTAGAAAACAATAGAGCCTTTCTCAAAAGGTGATGTACTGCAGGTGTTTAATCAGTGGAAAAATAATCCACATTACTTGTGTAAGAGAGGTAACTGTGGTCTTAAGACAGTGACAGACTGTCAGGAATGAGACTGCTGTCATTTGAGATGGCTTGCACAGTCAAACAGAACGTCCTGTATGCAGCAATTGATTGAAGCATTTAATGAAGGCTGTTCCTGGCCATATCTCACTGAACTGTGTGCAGGAAATTAAGATGATCAGTATTGGCATATGCATACCTATATGGAACCACTGCTTTTGGCAAAGTCAGGAACACTGTAACTGGAAAAAAAGTCATG